>NC_056728.1:207481131-207781131 GCF_019279795.1 Protopterus annectens | reverse complement strand
ACAGAGGAACAAATTGCTGCTTCTTGAATATTTTTAGAGTACAACCACTTCTAACCCTATACAAAGGCCACAGATGAAGCCAAGGCCCTAGGACAGTGAGCCTTGACCCTGCCCAGAATAGGTCTGTAGTAGTGGGAACTGTAGATTATTGTGTGCATTGTACCTACTCAGCCACTGTAGCTAGATAGCACATGCATATAAGTTACTGAGCACGAGCAAGATCAGTGCCATTTTTATACAGAGTGAAAGTAGGGATGAATTGGAGATGCACATGCGAGTGTTTGAAGTAAAAAGTCGGTCAGTTAGCTTAAGTATATGTTCCAGTTATAGCTCCTGATGTGTTTACCTACAATAAACAACTTGAACCCATCACAGTTCCTCAGTGTTTCATTTGAAAACGAGACACATGTGACATACATGTGACATGGTGTCAGAATGGATCCGAAGTTGAAGCAACACGCAAACCACGAGGCACGCAGTTAGAAGTGGAGGAATATAAAGCAGCCAACTCGTAAACAAGTCAGCGGTTGTTCAAAGATATTTAAACTTGTTTAAATGATTTTTCAGTCGCCAAGTGGCAAAGCATTCAAAACGTTCAAATTAATTACCTAAATGAAATGTCCAAAATTGTCACATACTGATTAAAGTACTCAAAAAAAAAAGTGTTTGAAATAATTTCCAAACTGTTAAAATGCATAAAAAGGCTAAAACAACTGCATTTTTCTCAATTTACTTTTTTTTCGCATGAACAAACTTTTCTAAGTATCCGAAATGTCCGGAAGATTTTTAGTGTTAAAGTGAAACCTTTTCAGAGAGAATGCTGTGCATTTGAGCATAATTACAAATACCTGGTCTATGCTTACATTTAACCGTATTTTGTTATGGCAGAGGGATTTCATAGACCTGGATCACTGGTGTTTGAAGATAACATTGCTGAGAACTGACGAATGTTTGACCAAGATTAAAGTTAAAAAAGAAAAGCCAGCACTAAACTCCTGGAATCAGGCAATCTTCATTTAATATCCAAATTCAAGACAGCAAATTAACATAACTGTACACCAACATGGCTGTACCAGTTTCGGTAAATCCTTCATGAGCAACCAAACATGATGTACAAAATAAAGACAAAAACTAACTTCCTGTCTTGTAACTTATATAAACTTCAACTAGGAAGCATGGAGCACCCTCTAGTGCATCAATAAAATAGTGCACTAGTTCAAAAAATACATGAAATGTGTTACAAATCAACCCAGTTGTCCCAATTATGTAAATGAGTATATAAGCCCAAATATAGCAACAAAAATATAACAATTATATGAATCGGATGCCTCAAAAATGATCATTCAGGCCAGGGGAAAATAAAGCCCCTAGTTTGATGATCCACATTTTCTCTTTATAAGTGAGCTTATCGTGTAGAACATGAGATTGTACATGTCTGTCCTTGATGTGATCAATGACCATAAAACAAAAGTTGCCCGTAGGGTGTTTAGAAATGTGTTTATATAATGAACTGGACCCCTTTTTGTTTTTAATATCACTAAGATGTTCCCTTATCCTAACTTTAAAAGGACATGAAGTTTGTCCAACATAGAAAGCGCGACAATTGCACTGGGCCAAATAAATCACCCAAGATGTACTGCAATTGGCAAAACATAATAGATCATAAACTTGTGGACAATTTTGTGAAGAAAAAGTCCGACATTTCAATACCCTAGGGCAGTAGGTACAATGATCACATGGATAACATCCAAAAACAGGGCCTGTAAAAAGGTGAGCTTGAGTAATGGAACACGCATCTCTGTAATAAACCTTCTTGTAATGACTAAAAAGGGAACCCAAAGACTGCCCTTTCCGAAATGAGTAATGACACCAGTCCCCTACATATTTCTCTAAGACATTATCCGATTTTAACAGATACCAATACTTACGGATAATGTTTATGAATCCAACTGTATTCCTCCCATAAGTTGTAACCAATCTAAGCAAATAATCAGACTTGACATGATCCTGAGTAATAAATCAGTTCTATCTTGCTGATTTACAAAACGTTTGGCCCTTGTGATGTCAACCCCCTACATAACCCCTACTTTTAAACCTGGTGATAAGATCCCTCCTGTGATGGTCGTATGTGGAGGAACTCAAACAAATCCTTCTAACACAAACGAATTGGGACTTGGGGATGTTCTTGATGACATGCTGGGGGTGGAAACTAGTGGCATGTAATAAGGTATTGAATTGAGGACATTTTTTAAATATCTCACTCTCAAGAGTGTTGGTGTCCATTCTTTTTACCAAAACAACCAAAAACGTAATTTCAAATCTAGAAAATGTCAACTTAAACTCAATCCCCCATATATTGCCATTGCCACTCAAGGAATTCAAAAAAGAATTCCTCACTAGCTCTCCACACCATCCAGCAGTCATCAAGATACCTCCTCCAAATATCCATCTCGTTAATGTATATATAGACAGAGGTTCATAGATTAGTACTAGGCTAACTGCCCTTGTGAGCCATTTTAAGCCTGGCCAATTATCCCTTGTGAGATTCAAACCCTGTACTTAGTGTCTGTAAGGCAAACACCTTAACCGTTAGGCCACTCTCCCAACTCTCAAGAGTGACTGATGTCATAAATTACCTGGTCCTCCACATATATATTAGTTGCAAGACAGGAAGTTAGTTTTTACCTTTATTTTGTACATCATGTTTGGTTGCTGATGAAGGATTTACCGAAACCGGTACAACCATGTTGGTGTACGGTTATGTTATGTTGCTGTCTTGAATTTGGATATTAAATGAAGATTGCCTGATTCCAGGAGTTTAGTGCTGGCTTTTCTTTTTTAACTTTGGTTTGGTTTTTCAAGCCGTGCACCAGCCGTTCATGCAGGAGGAGGTTTTGGACTTATTGAATGTTTGAGCAAGAACATATATTTTATTCAGGCTGCATTTTCTGATAAAGACACATGCACAAAGGCATCCATACTTCTTAATTTAGCTGGCTCGGAAGCAAATGAGTGTGAACACCATTTGTGTACGCTCCTGCTGTGTATGCAGGGGAGGGGGAGAACCACCATACTGTGATACAGGCTGAAATGCGGAAAGAATCCGAGTGCTTAAAACAAATTTAGAGAAATGTGTAACCCTCAAACGAATATTACAATGGAAAGGCACAAGTTTTTACATAAGAAATGAAAAGCCTCATGGAAGTATAACAGCATACATTACACATGTAAGCAAAAACATGCAGATTTGGTGATCTGAGAGATGAGTTGATAAAAGACAGGCTTGTGTGTGGTGTTAATGATGCAGTGAGAAAGATTTTGCTTCGAGACAGTGATTTAACTTTGAGCAAAGCCACTGAGATTTGTCAAATATATGAACTTACAGAAAAGGCTAAAAATTTGCTTACAAATTAGAAGAATGTGCATGTAGTGTCTGCCATTGTGAATGTTTATAGTATACAACAAAGCTAAGATGAAAAAGAAATATAAGCCAAATGGGGCCACAACACCCAACCTCAGTGTTAACTGTCATAACTGTGGAGGCAGTCATGAACCTATACGAGAAAAGTACTTAGCTTTTGGTCAGCAATGACATAAATATGAAAAGTGGAATCATTTCAAAAGGATTTGCAAGTCTAAAGTGGCACATACTTTTAATAAGAGAGCAGCCGAAGAAACAAGTAGATCAGACAGACAGCTGTGAACAAACATTTAATGCTGATGGTGTCTCTGTGATTAATGAAACAGAGAACACAGTAGATTATCAGTTGGCATCAAAGACTGAAATATTTTGTACTGTTTGGATTAATGGGAAACCTGTACAGCTTAAAGTAGACAATGGATCCAAGTGCAATGTTATATCAACATAAATGTTTGTCAAATAAGAGCTGGTGAGAAACTTGATTCAGCAAAGTGTGCAAAACTAGTTGCTTATGTTGGTGGAGATTCAAACTGATGGTGCTGTAGTTCTCATATGCCATTCTGCGGGGAACAGTTTTATGTAGTCAAAAAACACATGCAGTTATTTGTTAGGCCTCAAAGACAGTTTGAGAATGGGACTGATTTCATTTAACAGAGAGGTCCACCATACAATTCTGAACCACCACAATGATTTCACACAGAATATTTTTAGTGAATATGCTGACAGTTTCAAAGACGAGCTTGGCAAACTTCCAGTGACATATTCCATGAAGTTAAACCATGAAGTAAGCCCAGTTGTCAGACCAACAAGGAAGGTTCTGGTAGCAATGCAGAGCAAAGTAAAAATGGTAAAATTAGGTGTCATTACGCCAGTAAATGAACCAAATGAATGGGTATGCTCCACAGTCAGACGCATAAGAAAAGCTCAGATGATATTTGAATATGCATTGATCAGAGAGATTTAAACAAAGAGCTTAAATTTCATCATCCAATGCACATAGTAGAAGTAGTTGCAGCTCTCATGGCAAATGCCACTGTTTTTCGGTCTTAGATGCAAAAAGTTCATTTTGGCAAATTTTGCTGGATCACAAATCTTCATTGTTAACCACTTTCAGTACACCACTTGGTATGTACATATTTTTGAGAATGCCATTTGAGGTAAATTCTGCCAGTGAAGTATTTCCATGTGCGATGGAACAAATTTTTTCAGGTTATCCATGAACTACTATTAGTAGACGACATTACTGTAGGGGGGGCAATGGCGAGGTCGAACATGATAGAAACCTCAAGAAAGTTCTAGACCATGCTCAAGAAGTAAATCTTAAATTGAATCCTCAGAAATGTAAATTCAATCTGAAAGAATTTACTTATGTGGGTCACTTGTTTACCAGTTCTGGGTTACAACCAGATACATCTAAGCAAGCAGCAATTCTTGAGATGCCAGTTGCAGAGAAGGTTGCATTCTTTACGTTTTCTTGGTATGGTCAGCTATTTAAGAAAGTTCATCCAAAACCTGAGTGAGCTTTCAGCACAGTTATGCAAGTTGACAAGCAAAAATGTAAACTGGTCTTGGTTGGAACACCATCACCAAAAAGCATTTGACATTCTGAAACAGAAAATTTCCAGTCTACCCACACTGAGATATTATGAGGTTCACAAACCTGTAATACTTTCGTGTGATGCTTCAAAGTATGGTCTTGGTGCAGAATGTCTTCAAGAAGGCATACCAAATGCCTATGCATCCAGAACTTTAACCCAAACTGAAATGCAGTATACACAAATTGAAAAAGAGCTTTTGGCAGTAGTGTTAGCATGTTCCAAGTTCAATGAATATATTCATGGCAAATCTATTCAAATAGAGACTGATCATTAACCTCTAGTGACAATTCTGAAAAAGCCAATACATAGAGCCCCCAGTACGCTTGCAATGCATGATGCTAAAATTGCAAAAGTACAGTTTCAATATTGTCTATACAAAAGGCAAATTTTTATACCTTGCTGATGCTTTGTCAAGAGTACCCAGGCAAAAAGAACAGCATAACAATGAAAAAGCAGACACTGACGTCACTGAAGTCAAATTTTTCCTCATCTCTTGATGAACTCCAAAATCATACAGCTTCAGACCCAATTCTTCAGAAGCTGATAGATGTTATCAGTCAAGAATGGATAGCATGACAAACAGAAGTATTTTCCCCAACAGAGACGACCTCATGATGAAAGAAAATCATCATAAAAGGTCTTAAAGTGGTAATTTCTTCAGCATTATAACAGGAATATATCAGAATTTTGCACTGTGGTCTCCCAAGTACTGATTCAACCAAAAGAAGGGCAAGAGGCACAGTATTGTGGCCTTCTATGTCAAAAGATACAGAGAAGAAAATTCTAGCATGCTCCATTTGCAACAGTACTAAATCACACCAACAAGAACCACTTCAACTAAACCAGATTCCTGAACTACCTTGGTTGATAGTTGCTATGGATATTTTCGAATGGAATGGTCAACATTACTTACTGACTCATTCAAATTGGTTTGAAATCGACCTTCTTCCTAAATTAATGTCCAGCACTGTCATTACAAAATTGGAGACATTTTTCTTTCATGGTAGTCCGCACAAAGTTCTATCTGACAATGGTGCACAGTTTACAGGTCAGCAGTTCAAGAATTCTGATGAGTCTTGGGACTTTGTCGATGTTACTAGTGGTCCCGAGTATCCACAGGCCAATGGATTAGCTGAGCATGCAGTTCAATGTGCAAAGTACTTGATGTTGAAATCCAGGAGAGATGGTACCAATGTTTTTCTTAACCTATTTAATCTCAAACATTTCTCAAGATAATTTGCTTGATTCACTTGCCCAGAGACTGATGTCTAGACAGACTATAACAACTCTTCTGAATAACTCCTTTTCCGATTAGTAAACAATTATTGATACTCCATACAAAGAACAATGGTCAAGACTCAACTTTTGAAAACCACCAGATACAAAAGTTGTACTACAATAAATCCAGCAAACCTCTGACCATTAACACAAGGAGACAGTGTGAGAATACAAACATCGACAGGTTATGACTGAGTGGTAACTGTCAAAACCGAGATATGCCATAGTATAATCTGATGGAATGGATTTTCAGGAGGAATCTAAGACTTACCAGTCTCCAAACCAGTTGCACATGCCTGTGCCACAGACAGTATTCCTGAATGACTCTAAACTTGTTCAAATTCCAGAGGACTGTATATCTTCAAGTAATCCTGATGTAATCCCCAAAGTTCCATTTGTAAAAGAATCCCTGGAGATTGTCCCTGTTGCTAAACCCAGTCAAAGTTTTTATGTGACCAGATTGGGTAGAATTTCCAGACCCATTCTGAAATACTCAACGACTTGGACATGAATCCAGCTGTTAAATGTTGATGTGATATCTAGTTTGTAAAAAATATCTTGTTTTCCTACTGCATGTCGAACAAATCAAAGACGGATGATTAGATTTCTGCTTAAGTTTTCTGCCAGTGAATTTTGTTTGTCTGGCAGGAATTGAGCTTGCAGGTGCACTTGGTTGCTCAAGGGTGTGTTCCACAGAGCCATAGCTAACCTGCACACTGGGTAGGAATGTGTTCCTCCCTGCTTGTTTATGTACCACATGACTGTGGTGTTGTATATCTTTATCAAGAGTTGTCCTGGAAGGATAAGGTATTTGAAGGCTGTCAGTGCATTCTGTACAACTAACATTTCTTTTTGATTGCTATGCAGGTGCATTTGTCCTGGGCTCCAATTGCCTTGAATGCATTTGCCTGCCATGAGAGCCCCCCATGCATAGTCTGTTGTCAGGGTTTGGTTGGCGGGGGGTTGAATGAAAGGGAGTCCTTTGTTGTGGTTGCAGGCCTCTGCCCACCAAAGGAACTCTGTCCTTAGGCAAGGAATGACAGGAATCACTGTTTCCAGGTCCTGAGAATGTTGACACCAGAGACTTTTTAAGTACCATTGAAGTTTCTCATATGCAGTCTTGCATATGGAATTAGGAGAATGCATGAGGCCATGAACACTAGGGCTTGCAGTATTTTTCTTGCAGATAGCTGGGTTTGGGTGCCCAGTAGTTTGAAGTAACTTGTCAAATAAACCTGCTTTTCTGGAGTGAGGAATGCCATCTGGGAAGTTGCGTTCAAGCTTGCTCCCAGGAATACAATTTTTTGGCTGGGTACCAGAAGTGATTTCTTTTCGTTGATGGTATACCTCAGAGTAGTTAGGAGTCTCTTTACAAATTTCAGGTGCTGAAGTAGCAGTTCCCGACTGTCCGCCTAAATAAGGCAATCGTCCAAGTATGGGTAAATTTGAATGTTTCTCTGCCTGCAGTATGCAATGGCTGGAGCCAGGCACTTTGTGAATACCCTGGGCACAGTAGATAAGCCAAAGGGAAGTGCAGACAACTGATACTGCATAGAGCCTGCCCTGAAACCTAGATGTTTCCTGCAAGATTCCCTTATGGGGATGTGCAGATAAGCTTTGTTTAAGCATAGGGTGACCAGGCAGTAGTCCTTGGCTAGCATAGGAAGCAGCTGCTGTTGTGTAAGCATTTTGAACTTTGGTACCACCAGGAAGGTGTTGAGAATTGACAGATCCAGGATGGGGCACCATGAGTTCTCTTTTCTGGGCACCAGAAATAGTCTGGAGTAGAAACCCTGTCCCCTTTGCTCTGTTGTAACAGGTTGAATAGCCCCGATACTGAGAAGAGAAAGCACTTGCTTTTGGGCCTCTGCCCACTGGTTTGGAGGAAGGTCTGGCAATCCGCTTGGGGTTGGCAGTGAGTGGAAGTGGAAATCTGTATCCCTGGAATACATTTAAGACCCATCGGTCCTGGGTAATGTATTCCCAGTTTTTTGCATGCAGGGAAAGTTTTCCTCCTAGGGGTGCAAGTACTTGGGCATGGCCGGAAAGGATGAAGGACAAGTCATTGTGAATTTTTTCCATAAGGGGGTGGCTTACCACTCACTGTTTTTGAGGTGGGGGCACTCCATTGTTTAGATCTGTGCATACCCTGAGACTGTAGTCTTTGTGGTCTGTTGCCCCTGGGGTTTGGACTGAGAAGGCCTGAGAGGGACTGGAAAGTACCAGTTTTTAAAGACCAATGCCTACTGAATCTAGGTGGCTGTACCTGTAAGAAATCTTTTAACAGTTTGCATAGATTTAACTTTTTCCTCCATCTTTTTAAGAACTTCTTCTGTTTTCGTGTCAAACATTCTTGGTTTAATGGAGCATCTAGTAATTTTGCTTTGACATGGTCTGACAAGATTTGTTCCTTTAGCCAAGCATGCCTTCTCAGAACAGACCCAGTGACAGCAGCCCTGCACGATACTTCTAAGGCATCGAAACCACACCATTGGTAATGTTTACCAACTTGGTTTGCGGAATGCATCAACTCTTGTAAATATTTATTTTCTGCACAGCCAGGAATCAACATTTTTTGTTTAATTAGTTCCATAATATGCTGCTACTTCAACATGTGAAACTGGCAATTTAAAGCCCTGATGGCAAGAGTTGCAGAGGTATATACCTTCTTACCCCATCTGTCTAAAGCCCTAGAATCCCTGTCCGAAGGGGTAGGGTTTTTGGCTGTAGTAGCCTTAATACCTTTAGGTCCCTGGGAAATGGTCTCTGGATCCGCAGTAGGATATTTAGAGAGAAATTTGTGAGAGTCAGGTACTCTACAGTACCTGTCAGGCTTTCTAGGAGCTGGAAGTAAAGTATCGGGTAAGACTTGATTCCATGAAAACATCATCTACAATATCCAGGACAGGGGGCATAGCTAGAGACCTGTGCTGAAGCAAGTCTAAAAATTCCCTGAGTCTCTCTCTGGACTGAGGGTAATCCTGGCATTCCCAGCGGAAATGCTCTCTTAGGGTATGCAAGGTTTCACCGAAAGAAAAGTCCTCTAGAGGGGAGGCAGAGGGAATGGAATCATCTGCATCTGAATTTTCATAGGTGGATAAGGGTATGTCCTGGTAATCAGAGGGGTCAGAATCATTGGACTCATGGTCTGTAGAATCAGAAGGAAAATCAATTCTTTGTCTTTTAGAGGTGGAAGGCTGGCTTCCCCTAATTAAAGTAATAAGGTCTTCAGCCATTCTAAGCATTTGCTTCTGAGGCATGGGAGCTTGAGAATGCGCTTTGGCCGTCAGTTTAGGCGGAGTGCAAACTCTGGGCCTGAGAAATTCGTCAGTTTTAGTCAAAAATGAAGATGGTTTAATACGAACATCGTAAAGTCTGAATATACCCTCAGAAGCCGGTGCCTGCACAGTGGCTCTGAACCCATCCAAGTTAGAGACATCTGCAGGTTCCATAGTCAAAGCAGCATCTTGTGGCATACTGGACTCCGAATGGGTCTCAGTAGAGGTCTGTGAATCTGTAGAAGCAGGTATCAGGGGCTGCGAAAGCGCCTCACTGAGTACCGGCGGACTGGCGACTAGCTTAACAGAAGCTTCATCGGCAGTTTTGGACCTATGCGGTCTCTCTCTGTCTTTATCCTTATGTTTTTCAGAAGATCAACAGTCAGATGGGCTTAATGAAGTCATTTTGGAATACGGAGAACGACAGCAAAAGAATTTAGTGACGAAGATAGCCAGATGACTAATAGTTTGGGCGTTGAACAAGGCACAAAACTGACAGCGAGGAACGTCATTGGTCTGGGCCTAAACAGGTGATGCAGTAAGAATGAAAATCTCTGTGAGGTATTTGCTTTCCACAGGCAAGACAATTGTTAACTTTATCTGACATTGGTTAGAGCAAGATAAAAGGATCCCCAACAGGGTACTTAGCTTTAGAAGACTTCAGGTTTGAAACTCGAAAAACGAAAATTTCAGGTAGCGGCTGATCGGCACTTGCGAACTGCTTCTACTTCAGGCTCCCACGCGACAAGAAAAGCTGACGTAATGGGATTGGCTGCATGTTTTATACTCCTTACGACCTGATATGGAAGAGGTGACTGCATGTTTTATACTCCTTACGACCTGATATGGAAGAGGTGACAGCATCTGATGCAGAAACCCCAAGACTCTGGTATTCGGGCCGACTAAGGGCTACCTACAGGCAGATAACCCAAGTGTGAGGACTGCAACAGTGAAACATGAACAACATCATTGGTTCATTCTGGAAATAGTCCCAGATAAAGGGAACTCCTCACAGGGAGAAGCAGATACCACACACTCCTCAAAATCAATAAAAAACCCGAAGAGAAAAAAAAAAATGCATCTGTCCCATCACAGTCCCCTACAAATTCCAATTCTTAAACATTTTTAGGGAAAGAAGAAATCTCTTCCTTATACCAGAAACCACCTTACAAGAAGGCTCAAGAGCCTGCACAATACCCTCTGCCAGACCAAATAAATTACTCTAGTAAGTGACACAGGAGATAACATTTTAGCTTTTTCTCTCTCTTTTTGACAATATTAGGGAAAACAACTCCAGTACTGCCAGCAACAGCTTTCCCAGGGATGGGCACAACATTCAGGCTAAACAGGGGCACATTTCCTGCCCCTTCTCCCATGACCGACAACAGAGGCTCTCCCCGGCCACTGAGGAGAACGAAACAGCCGCCAAGGACATGACTAATCCTCGGATCCATGGTGACTGTATGGACTACACCATAGGGATCTGAAGAAACAGTTTTGGCCACAGCAGAGTCAGAGTCACCCACTTGCAGCTGAGGGAAATTATCAGTCTGCTGTGGTGGCAAAGGCTGCTTAAGAATCTTTCTTTTTGCTGCTGGAAGACGTTCCAACTGAGGGACTTGTACTTTTGCTCCATGGTCAATTTGAAAATGCTGCATGTTTCATGGGGAAGTTTAGCAATAGCAGTCGGTGAAATAGGAAATGAGCAAAAACATAACTTTTCCCTAGCCGGAAAAAAGCAGTAAAAAGCACTTTGAACACTTTCTCCAGCCTCAAAAAATATAAACAGTTTCTCCACAGAAGAAATGGCTAATTTTTTTTTTTTTTTTAGCACAAAAATAAAAATGTGCACTCCTATTTAAAAGTACATAAAGTACAATTGTGTACCTACCATAAATGTAGATGTTAGAGTGTATTCACTGTTGCAGTCATTACACTTGGGTTATCCTGCTGGCAGGCTACCCACAGTTGGCCTGAATTCCAAATTCCTGGTCCGGCGTCAGTTGCTGTCACCTCTTCCCTGACTTCAGTGCGCCAGGGGGTAAAAAAGATGCAGCCGACGCCATTTTCTTCAGTTTTTCTTGTCCCAGATGTCAGGTGTCCCCAAAAGGGTAGGCTAAAAAAAATTCTGATCATAAAAAAGCATGCACATACCCTTCATCTATAAGCAAATACAACACATAGGTTGTATAAAAAAGAGAAGTACAGATAAGTCCCAGTAATGAAAGGGGGATGGTGGGAGGGTAACCTGGACTGCAACAGTGAACACACTCGAACATCTACATTTATGGTAGGTACACAACTGTACTATGTTCATTGTGTTTCACTGTTGCAGTCATTGCACTTGGGTTGAATCCCAAAGCTGAGGTTGGGTGGCTAGGCCTAAATAGAATTAGGAGTGGTATGAGGCCCTGCAGAACTGCAGTGGCAAAGCCTGCTCTGGATTTAGAGTAAAGAGGTAAGTGGTAGTGCTTTGTAAAAGTGTGCACTGAAGTCCAGGTTGCAGCCTCCAAAATGTCCTTGGTTGGTACTCCTCTGAGGAAGGCTGCTGAAATGGCATCCCCATTTCCCTGTTATGCTGAAGATTTGTGGATCTAGTTTCCACTCATGAGGATCCATGAGGTTTCTGCTTAGTTTGTCTGCCAAAGTATTTTTCTTTCCTGGCAGGAATTGTGCTTGCAGGTGTACTTGATAAGTCAATGCTGTGTTACACAAAGTCATGGTTTGTC
The DNA here is from genome assembly GCF_019279795.1 of Protopterus annectens. NCBI lineage: Eukaryota > Metazoa > Chordata > Ceratodontiformes > Protopteridae > Protopterus > Protopterus annectens. Next base: position 207,768,827 of record NC_056728.1, on the reverse strand, counting down.
TGCAGAGGGGGTAGGAATGTGAGCCTCCTTGCTTGTTTATGTACCACATGACTGTAGTTATTGTCCATCTTTATCAGCAGTTGTCCTGGATGAAGTAGGTCCTTGAAGGCTGTCAGGGCATTCTGTACAGCTAGCATCTCTTTTTGATTGATATGAAGATGCATTTGGCTTGTGGGCCATGTGCCCTGAATACATTTTCCTGCCATGTGTGCCCCCCAGGCATAATCTGATGCATCTGTTGTTAGTGCCTGCCTGGCTGTGGGTAGAGTAAATGGCTGTCCCTTGTTGTGGTGACAGGCCTGTGCCCACCATTGAAACTCCTGTTGCAGGCAGGGAATGAGAGTAATTAATGTTTCCAGGCTGTGGCAATGTTGAGTCCAAACACTTTTTAGATACCATTGTAGTTTCCTCATATGCAGTCTTGCATATGGAATTAGTAGAATGCAGGATGCCATGTAGCCCAGAGCCTGCAGAATTTTTCTTGCAGATAATCGGGTCTTTGTTGCCATGTTTTTGAAGTAAGAAGTCAGTTGCCTTTGTTTGTCTGGCGTGAGATAAGCCATCTGGGCAGTTGCATTTAAGCTTGCACCCAGGAATATTATCTCTTGAGAGGGTACTTGTTTTTTTTTTTTTTTTTTTTACTGTGTACTCTAGGCAAATTAATAATTTTTTAAAATGCCAGATGCTTTTAGAATGTCTTTGGTCTCTCTTTGAATAAGGCAGTCATCCAAGTAGGGATACATTTTTTTTCCTCTGTCTGCAAAAAGCAATTACTGGTGCCAGTTTTGCATTGTGCTATGAATCTGATGTATATCTTGCAAAAGATTGTCTGATTGGTACATGCAGTATTTAGAATAGACAGGTCCAGAATTAGTCTCCAGGCTTCATCCTTTCTTGGCACTAAGAAAAGTTAATAATCTTTGTCCCTGCTCTTGTTGTGCCAGATAGCTTTAGTCCACGAGAATGAAATTTGTTCTTTGTGCCTCTGCCCATTGAATAAGGCAGTAATACCAAGTTGGAAGGGATACATTTGGATTCCTCTGTCTGCAAAAGCAATTACTGGGTGCCAGGCATTTTGTGAATACCCCTGGGTGCAGTAGATAAGTGCCAAAGGGAAGTGCAGAGAATTGTTATAAGGTTGTGCATTGTGCCAGCTATGAATCACCCTGATGTATCTTCTGCAAGATTGTCTGATTGGTACATGCAGGGCATCTGAATCTGCCTCTTTGAGGCCTGTCCAAAGACCAATTCTTACAAGGCCAGTTCCTGCTAAATCTGGGTGGTTGTACCTGTAACTTTATGGGCAGAAGTTGCTGCAGAGTCAACATTTTAAAACATCCAGAAAAGTATTTAGAATAGACAGGTCCAGAATTGGTCTCCAGGCTTCATCCTTTCTTGGCACTAAGAAAAGTCTTGAGTAAAATCCTTGTCCCAAGCATGCCTTCTAATAACAGAACCTGAATAGCTCTGCACGAGGCCTCCAGTAAATCATAACCACATTGCAAAGTAAGTTTTCCCACTTGTTCAGCTGCATGCAATAAATCCTGCAAATCTTTGTTCTCAGAACATTCAGAATTTGTCAACATGTTTTGTTTTAACAAAGACATTAAGTATTGCTGATATTGGAGCATATGAAACTGACAATTTAAAGCCCTTACAGCCAAGGTAGCAGAAGTGTAGACCCCCCCCCCCCCATCTGTTCAGAGCCCTAGAATCTATATCGGAGGGGACAGGGTTTTTAGCAATAGCAGCCTTCACCCCTTTGGGACCCTGTGAGATAGTTTCTGGGTCCACAGCAGAGTTTTTATAAAGAAATTTATGGGAATCTGAGACCCTGTAGTATTTGTCCGGCTTAACAGTTGCAGGAGGTAATGAATCTGGAGACAGGCCGGACTCTGAAAATACATCATCTAGTACGTCTAGAACAGGAGGAATTGCAAGAGGTCTGTGCTGAGGTAGTAAAAGAAAGTCTCTAAGCCTTTTCTTAGAATCTGAATAATCTTGGCTCTCCCAGTGGAAATGCTCCCTCATGGTATGCAGGGTTTCCCCAAATGAATAACCCTCAGGAGGAGAGGCTGAAGGGATAGAATCTTCAGCATCAGAATCCTCATAGGGAGGAATAGAATAACCCTGTTCTGAAGAGGAATCAGAGGAAATGGAAACCTGATCAGAGGAATCATATTCAGTATCTTGCCTAGGCCTCTTATCAGGAGGGGGATGGAAACCCCTGATCAAAGTAATTAGGTGTTCAGCCATTTTGAGCATCTGTTTCTTAGGCATAGAAGTCTGTCCTGGAGAATGCTGTACTTGTTTCCTTGTCTTTAAAACTGTATTAGACTTTGTCTTGGATGCTGAAGTAGGCTTGATATAAAGTTGTGTAGGTCTGAAGACACCCTCAGAAGCCGATGCTTGCTCAGCGGCTCTGGACCCATCTGAGGGATTAGTTTCTGAAGGGCCAATACCTTGAGTATCCAGAGGCCTAGTTGTTTCCACGTGGGAGTCGGTAGCGGTCTGTGGCTCTGAGGTAGCGGGAGTCAGGGGCTGCAAACGTGCCTCACTGAGCACCGGCGAACCGGCGACTGGCCTAGAAGAGGCTTCGTCGATGGTTTTGGACTTCGGATGTCTGTCCTTTTCTTCATCCTTGCGCTTTTTATGAATTCCAGTCGTCTGTTGTACCGACGGCATTATATAGTTAAACCTTCGGCCAAAGTAATGGAAAGCAAAATTGTACTGACGCTTTGTGTGTTGGTTAAATCTAGCACAAAACCGACAACTAGCAACGCCGTGGTCAAGGCTTAGGCAAGGAATACAGTAAGAATGAAAATCCTTATGAGATATTTGCTTCCCACAAGAAATACAATTAACTTTTTCTGACATCGGTCTGGAGCAAGAAAAAAAGTTTCCCCAATGGGGTACTTCACTTTATTGAAGACTTTGGATCTGAAATTCAATTTCGAAAATCTCAGGAGTCGGCCAACCAGCACTTGCAAACTGCTTTTGCTTCGGGCACCGCACGGCAAGAAAGACTGAAGAAAATGGAGTCGGCTGCATCTTTTATACCCCTGACGCACTGACTTCAGGGAAGATGTGACAGCAACCGACGCCGGACCAGGACTTTGGAATTCAGGCCGACTGTGGGTAGCCTGCCAGCAGGATAACCCAAGTGTAATGGCTGCAACAGTGAAACACGATGAACATCAGTAACAAGACAATCAAGAGGAAACACTATTTTCCTAGCTTCAGAGTGCTGGTTTCCTACAAGAAGTTAAAATAAGCAAATAAAGTAAGGTGGAAAGCACCCCCAAAAAGGAACTTAATTTCCCAGTAATGAAACAGTGTCAGCAGACTGTTGATCTTCAAAAGCCTGTATTAAAGTGTTCTTGGCAGCAGGAAAAGCTCTGAAGGACTCTGCACCAAAAGCTGACATTTTAGTCAGCTCAGCTCGAGCCGACTATTGGTTTGGATGTGTGGAAGGTGCCGTGAAGCTTCGGAAGCTGACCAGTTGTTATATCCTATGTATGATATAACCCTTATAGTTACAGCTACTACAGCAGTGATCAATATGAAGAACATCTAAGTGAAGTGGTTGCAGATGGAAGTCCTTCATTCCTTTGGACAGTTGAGAAGTACAGTCTGTATCCTCAACAGAGGATCTTTAATATCCACTAGTTAAAAATTAAGCTTGACCAATTCTGGTAGAAGGATGCCAGCTGGCCACCTATCCCTAGGATGCTGAGTTTTTTTTTTTTTTTTTTTTTTTGCGGGTGGGGAGTGGGGGGGACAATGCTAGTAACATCAGAGCTGCTCCCTGAGCAGTTTCTAGTGGCACTATGTGGGACTGCAGCTTTTTTTTTTTTTTTTTTAAATAATTATTATTATTATACAGAAAACTTTTGGGAACCGGAACCCTATAACAATTTGTCAGAACTTAGCTCTAAAGGGGGGGGGGGGGTTGAAAAACACTGAAAAAGGCTTCCTGTGCTGAATAGATTGCCACTGGCTTAAAGGACTGTCTCTGAAATTCTGTTTCCTGCAAGTCTGCTTATAAGACGCAACCAAAAAAGATAAAGATAGGGAATGAAGATTCTACAGTGGGGTAACTTGTCCTTCAGTGCTCTTCTACCATCAACCTGAACCCATTTTAGACTGCAGCATATTCTAGTGAAGTGGCCCACACATGGCACAGGCAGATGCCACTACATGAAGGCAACATCAGCCTGGCCATGAGGGAAGGATGCTCAGCTCTGAAAGTCAAACAAGATATCACTTAGGCAGCGACACAGATCCTTGCAAACAATAATGGTCTGCAGTAACTCTATTAAGACAGGTAATGGATGTGGATGTGGATCTTAACAAGCACATCAAATAGTTAATTCACACAAGAAAGAACTTCGGTTTTGTTTTTTTTTTTCAACCACTGGTATTTTCGAAAATCACTGCACTAGGCAGAATCCAGATGAAACAGCAGGACAAGTTGGTGGTTATTTTTTTTCCCTTTATTTGCAGGACTACGCAAGTTTGCAAACATCTTCCATGAGCCTACAAACTTCTAACATTGAAATTTAAAATTAAGCTTGTAGGCAATGTAATTTTTTTTTAACATAGACGTTAATATTCATAATGTTCAGTACTTCTGATTTTTCTGGTTTGCCTGCCTCGCTGGCAGGCAGAAAATGACAGAACATATAAAAGGTATGCATTGTAAGAGCCTGTTGATGTTTCGCATTCACTACCATCATGTCTTTGCAAAAGGGCTTTGCAGTGACAACAGCTATAGTAAGTCCTTTACAGAGAAAGGACAGTGACTACTAGATTAGGGAGAAATTTAAGGTTTCTGCAAATCTGAGGTTTAAACTGAAATATACTTAAGGGGTTTTCACACAACTGAGAAATTAAATGGCTAAATACAAAAATGTATTTTGTTTGTCCACTCTGCCTAGAACTTCTAGAGCTTAGTTACAGAAGTAAACAGTACAAGGAGTACAGTACAAAATAATTGAGGAACTGCATACATTTTTGTTAATAGGGCCTTAAACTTTTTTTTTTTTTTTTTTTTTTTTTTTTTGAGCAAATGAAATTAGCAGTTGCTTTTTTTCTGCTTACATTCTACTATTCAATAGAATACGTTTATTTGGCTTTAAGGGCAGCAATTAGAAAAAAAAAACATTTCCTCAGCTAGTTTAATAGTGTATTCAAATGAAATTTTAAACAAATTTTCTTGTAAGGATTGTAGACCCTCACATCAACCACTATGGCCCATGCACCCATGTTAAAATATAACCAACTCTAGGGCTACTGTACCTCCTAGTAATGAGAAAGTACAGTTTTGTACCTACCATAAATGTAGATGTCCGATAGGTATGCATCTGCAGTCATCACATATGGGTTGTCCTGCCTCAGGCAGCCCTTCGGTTGGCCGGATTCCAAAGTCTGGGTCTGGCTTCAGCTGATGTCGCACTTTCCCCGACGTCAGAGTATCTGGGGTATAAAAGCATCAGCCAACGCCATCTTCCTCAGTTTTTCTTGCCCCAGATGCCAGGTGCCCTCTAGGAAGGCTAAATTTGGAAAAAAGCAATAAAATTCCAAACACTTGCAAAAATATATATACATGTATATACAAACAAATACACCATAATAGATTCCCCCAGCTAGCTAATAGAGGGGTAAGCACCCTAGGAATACCACAGAGGGGAAGGAGGGAGGGTAAACCTGACTGCAGATGCATACCTATCGGACATCTACATTTATGGTAGGTACAAAACTGTACTATGTCCTTCAAGGATGCATCTGCAGTCATCACATATGGGTAGAATACCATAGCCAATCTGGGGCTGGAGGTACTAAGTAAAGGATGGTGTAGTTAAGATACCCTGCAGGACTGCCGTAGCAAAACCTGCTCTGGATCTGGAGTATAAAGGTAAATTGTAATGCTTGGCAAATGTATGCACGGAGCACCATGTAGCAGCTTCTAAAATGTCTTTGGTAGCCACCCCTCTTAGGAAGGCTGTGGTGGTGGCTGTGGCTCTCGTGGAATGAGGTCTAATGTTAGCTGGCACAGTTTTTCCATGAAAGGAGTAACAAAAACGAATGCAATTTCCTATCCATTTTGAAATTGTCTGTTTTGAAATTGCTATTCCTTATACCCCAGCAGCATATGCTACAAACAACTGGTCAGTCTTTCTGTAACTTTTAGTTCTGTCCAAGTAGAAGCGCAGTTGTCTGTGTATGTCCAGGGTGTGCATGTCCAGGGTGTGCAGCAGTCTCCCCCCTTTATTTTGTGGTTGTGGCAAGAATGTAGGCAAGTGAATCGCTTGGTTCAAAGATACCCTGGATACCACCTTTGGCATGAAAGTAGGATTGGTCCTCAAAGAAACTCTGTCCTGATGAAAGATAAGAAATGGCTGCACTGCCATTAAAGCTTGTAGCTCAGATACTCTTCTTGCTGAGGTTATGGCCAGAAGGAAGGCAGTTTTCCAAGACAAAAACTGTAGATCTGCCGATGCTGCTGGTTCAAAGGGAGGAAGTGTTAGTTTTTCCAACACGAAATTCAGGTCCCAAGTAGGTAGAGGTGGTTTCCTTGGAGGATTAATGTTTTTGATTCCTCTTAGAAACTGTCTTAGAAGAGGATGAGAGAAGACAGGTGGATTAACATTGTATTCTGCTGAAATTGCTGAGGCATGTATCTTAATGGAAGAGTAAGACAGGCCATTGTGGGACAATTCTGCCAAATATTCCAGTATATGTGCCATGTTCATCACAGTCACATCTAGGCCCTTTGCTGTGCTCCAGGTGTGAAATCTTTTCCATTTTGCTGAATATGCCTTCCTTGTGGAAGGGCGGCGAGCTTCCATAATAATATCCTTCACTCTCTGGGATAGATTATCCTGAGGAGGAGTCATGGTATTCTCCAGGCAGTTAGTTGCAAGGTTTTCAGGTTGGAGTGCATAGTCCTGAAATTGTGCTGCGTCAGTAGGAGTGGGCATAGGGGGAGAGGCCATGGTTTAGTCTGTGACATGCTCTTTAACACTGGGTACCAGTGCTGCCTTGGCCAGTTTGGAGCCATCAGAATTACTCTGGGCTGCTCTGTCCTGATCTTCAGTAGGACCTTGCTCATTAATGGGAGAGGTGGGAAAGCATACACTGTTAGAGCTTTCCAGCTGAAAGAGAGAGCGTCCACTTTCCATGCTTGTGGGTGGTATGTCCTTGAGCAGAATTTCTTCAGTTGATGATTGAGGGGGGAAGCAAACAGGTCTATTTCCGGCCTTCCCCAGGATTGTGTGATGAGTAAGATGATGTCTGGGTGCAGCATCCATTCGTGTGCATCCATGGTAGTTCTGCTTAAGCTGTCTGCCAGTGTATTGTCCTTCCCTGGCATGAACTGGGACTGTAGCTGTATGTTGAGTTTCAAAGCAAGTTCCTATAGATTCATTGTCAGTCTGCAAAGAGGGTAGGAATGGGTGCCTCCTTGCTTGTTTATGTACCACATAACTGTGGTGTTGTCTGTCCTTATGAGCAGGTGGCCTTGCTGACGGAAAGGTTTGATGGCCTCGATTGCATGCATCACTGCCAGCATTTCCTTTTGGTTTATGTGCATGCGTAGCTCTCTTTGTGACCATAGCCCTTGGATACATCTGCCCTCCATGTGTGCTCCCCAACCTTGGTCTGAAGCGTCCGTGGTGATGGTTTGGTTGGCTCTTGGCTTGCTGAAGGTCAACCCGCTGTTCGACTGGCAGGCTTGAGCCCACCACAGAAATTCCTTTTGAAGGCAAGGAATGAGTGGGATCAGAGTTTCTAAGCTGTGACTGTGCTGTGTCCATAAACTTCTTAGGTACCATTGTAATTTTCTCATATGCAGTCTTGCTTGCGGAATCAGAAGAATGCAAGATGCCATGTAACCCAGGGCCTGCAGGATTTTCCTTGCAGTCAGCTGAGCTTGTCTTGTCAGATTCTGGAAGTAAACTGGTAGTTGTTTTTGTTTTTCTTCTGTGAGAAAGGCCATTTGGGTGGTTGTGTCTAGATCCGCACCCAGAAAAGTTATTCTTTGGGATGGAACCAGTCTTGATTTGTGGATGTTGACTGTATATCCCAAGGCCTGTAACAGGTGGATGGCATAGTCCAAGTCCTTTAACAAAGTTTGTTTGCTGTCCGCTTGTATTACGCAGTCATCCAGATATGGGTAAATTTGAATCCCCTGAAGTCTGCAGTGTGCAATTACTGATGCCAGGCATTTTGTGAATACTCTGGGCGCAGTAGATAAGCCAAAGGGCAATGCTGAGAATTGATAATGCTCTGACCCTGCAAGAAATCTGAGGTGTCTTCTGCAGCTTTGTCGAATAGGGACATGCAGGTATGCCTCCTTGAGGTCTAGAGTCACCAGCCAAGACCCCTTGCCCAGCATGGGAAGGAGTTGCTGTAGAGTCAGCATTTTGAATTTTGGCACAATGAGGTAAGTATTCAGTGTGGACAAGTCGAGAATAGGCCTCCATTGATTTTCTTTTCTTGGAACAAGGAATAATCTGGAGTAAAATCCCTGGCCTTGTTCTGAAAGAGGTACCTTTTATATGGCTTTCATTTGCATTAAGTTGGTAATTTGCTTCAAAGCCTCTGCCCTCTGATATGGTGGCAGGTCTGGCATGCCTTTTCTTTTTGGCAATGAGTGGAAATGGAACCTGTAACCTTTGTCTATTATTTGCAGTGTCCATGTGTCCCTTGTAATGCTGTGCCAATTTTTTTGAGAATAAAGAAAGCTTTCCGCCTAAAGGTGCTTCTAATTGAGCCCTGGTCGGTGGAGTTAAAATAAAGTCATTGAGTCTGTCCTGGTGTAGCAGTTGTAGTTCCTGCACTACCTCTCTGGTTGGGAGGCTGCCACCGGCGGCCTCTGCAGGAGCCTCTAGCTTGCCCTCTACCTCTGGCACGCCTATTCCTGCCTCTTTGAGATCTGTCTGAGTCCAGAAAGGACCAATTCTTAGTAGGCCAATTTCTGCTGAATCTCGGTGGTTGGACTTGCAGAAAGTCTTTAACTGTTTGCACAGATTTTGCCTTTTCTTCAAATTTCTTTAAAACCTCTTGAGTCGTGGAACCAAATAATTTTTGCTTTTCCATAGGAGCATCCAAAAGCTTAGCTTTAACATGGTCTGGCAGAGATTGTTGCTTCAGCCAGGCATGCCTACGTATAACTGCACCTGTCATAGCTGATCTACATGAAGCTTCCAATGCATCATAACCACACTGCAAGAAATGGTTACTAACCTGCTGGGAGTTATGCACCAGATCCTGAAGGGATTTGCGATCAAGGGGTTCAGAAGAGGACAGTTTCTTATGCAATTCATCTAGTAAATACTCTTGGTACTGTATCATATGAAAGTGACAATTTAATGCCCTCGTGGAAAGAGTTGCAGAAGTACACACTTTCTTACCCCATCTCTCTAATGCTCTGGACTCCCTTTCAGAAGGTAGAGGATTTTTCGCAGTGGCAGCTGCAACCCCTTTTGGGCCCTGGGAAATAGTTTCTGGATCAGCAGAGTGGGCCTTGTACAGGTGTAAATGTGAATCCGGGACCCTGTAGTACCTATCAGGTTTGGCAGGAGCCGGAGGGAGAGAGTCAGGGGCAGTACTAGCATCAGAGTACACATCATCAATGACATTCAAAACAGGAGGTATAGCTAAGGGCCTATGCTGAGGTAAATGTAAAAAGGTCCTTAATCTCTTTCTGGAATCAGAGAATTCCTGACCCTGCCATTGAAAATGTTCTCTCATAGAGTGTAATGTCTCCCCAAAGGAAAACTCTTCAGGAGGGGAGGCTGAGGGAATAGATTCTTCAGCATCAGAATCCTCGTAGGCCGAATAAGCCTCCTCCTGGTGGTCTGACAGAGCACAGTCATCCGTGGATTCATCTGAGGACTGGGGATCAGAGGGCTCAACCCTAGGCCTTTTGTCTGGAGGTGGTTGAGAGGCCCTGTCCGGATGAGGTTGGGAACCTCTAATTAATGAGATCAGATCCTCTGCTAGGGTAAGAATCTGAGAGCTAGTAGAAGGTCTCTGAGAGGGAACCTTGGGAGGCAAAGCCTTAGTAAGTTTAGCAGCCTTAGCCCTAGAGAAAGCCTTAATGGACATGGAAGCAGGGGGTCTGGCTGCACCATGTGCAGGAGTAGACTTATCTAAAGGAATGGTGTCGGAAGGTTCCTGGACACCGGTTTCAGTAGGTAATTCAATGACCGACTCGGCCGGGGCCTCCAGGGCCGAGGTAGTCGGTTGTGTAGTTTCGGTAATAGGAAGTACCAAGGACTCTGTTTCAGCCGAGACCGAGACACTCGCGGTAGGCCCAACCGAGGCTTCAGCCGAAACCGCGGTCTGGGTATGTCGGTCCTTGTCCTTCCGTTTTTTAACTAAATGCGAAGTCGGAGTCTCAGACGGCATCTTATAAGCAAAACTAGCCCCAAAAAACTCCTCTGCAAACTCCGACCGACGTCTAAGAGTTCGTCGGTTGAAGGAAGCACAGGCTGAACAGGCCGAGACGTCGTGGTCTGGGCCTAGGCAGGGGAGGCAGTAAGAGTGGAAATCCTTATGAGGTATTTGCTTCCCACAAGTTAAACAATTATTAACTTTATCTGACATCGGCTGAGGCAAGAAAGAGTCCCCAATGGGATACTTAGCTTTTTCGAAGTCTTCGGTAGCTGAATCACAGGAGCTGGCCGACCGGCACTTGCGAACTGCTTCTGCTTCGGGCACCACGCGGCAAGAAAGACTGAGGAAGATGGCGTCGGCTGATGCTTTTATACCCCAGATGCTCTAACGTCGGGGAAAGTGCGACATCAGCCGAAGCCAGACCCAGACTTTGGAATCCGGCCGACCGAAGGGCTGCCTGAGGCAGGACAACCCATATGTGATGACTGCAGATGCATCCTTGAAGGACATCTGCTCTGTAACAGTGATCCCTTCAATGAATTAGAAGTCAGAGGCTTGTCCAAACCAGTGAGCTACATTACCAATTTGATAGCAACAGGCATAAATACCTTCTGGGCTCAATGCTTAGGCCAGTCCAACTGTCTGGTTTATTACTTTTGTCATTTTCTTTAAAGAAAGAGCAAAATTAGAGGGCTCATAATGCACATCACCTTACTCAAAAGCCTAATGAACATAAGCAAAAACTGAAACTGCTGCCCTCCCTCCCTAGCCTTATAGGTTCATAGGTAGGTACCTAGGCTATCTGCCCAAAGGCATTTATAAGCCTAGCTAGAATGTGTTGTTGGCTTTCGCCACCCCCTTAGATTAGTTCCCTGTGCCTCTGTCCAGCAGAGCCACTGAAGTGATCCCCAGGGTAAACTGTTTCCCATCCACTCATCAAGTTTTCTCTTGAAGAGTGCTAGCGAGGAGCTCTGCCTAATGTAGATTGGAATCTTGTTCCAAAGCATGGAAAGTCTCTGGGACAGGAATCTTTCCCTCCAGCATGTCCTATTTACTGTTGTGGTGAGGTTTAGATACCTAGAGCGTGTGGCTCGAGGGGATAAGGTTTTCTTTAGGTGAAGCATGTCCATCAATTCTGGGTTGTACATGGCCTTGCATGTCAGGCAGAGATCACCTCTGAGCAGGTGGTATGCAACCGAGTACAGCTGGAGTTTCTTCAGTCGAGCTGCATAGGGCATCTGTTTGAGGCCAGTGATCCTCTTGGTGAGGTACTGCTGTGGTCTTTCCAGCTGTTGCAGGTGTCTTGTAAGGTATATCCCAAATGGGGCATTGTACTCTATGATAGGTCTGATGAGTGAAGAGTTGAGGAGCACAATAGCCTCTTTTGATCTGAATGCAAATCCTTTTGTGATTAGGTGGGCCACATAGAAGGATTTTCTAACCACTTTGGCAATACAATTATCAAAGGAGAGATTACTATCTACTTGGGTCCCAAGATCCCTTATTACGTTTTCCACATTTAGGGGACTACCACCTATGTGGTAGTTTGTGGGTACTTTATTTCCAAAGGGAATAACTATGCACTTTTTGGCATTTAGCTTGAGGCCATGAGTTTGACACCAGGTATCCATCTCAGTGAGACCCTTTTAGAGGATGTCTGTCTCAGTTGGCGAGTCAATTATAGCCGCTAGTTTGCAGTCCTCTGTGAACTTGGTCAGCCATAGTCCTCCTGTGCTAGTCTGTACCTCTGAGAAGTATATGCCGAACAGGAGGGGGTCCTAGGACTGAGCCCTGGGGAATGCCACTTGTAACCGGTTTATAATCAGACCTAGCTCCAGCAACTCTCACCATGTGGGTTCTGTCCGTGAGCCAACTGGCAACCCATCTTGTGACATACGGGGTTTATGTTCAGGCTGGTGAGCTTGTCTATAATACTAGAATGGGGAATGGTGTTGAAGGCCTTTGTGAGGTCTAGGTAGGCTGTGTGTACCACCTTTCCCTCGTCTATAGCCTTAGTAACTGTCTCAAAGAAGTCCACCAGGTTTAGGCAGCATGATCTGCCCTTAAAGCCAAAATGGGTAGGGTCCAGTGTTTGGAGGTTCCCAATGTCTCTGTTAATGAATTCCATGATGTTGCGCCTTCTCTCTTTACTCTTCTGAACTTCTCTTTCGACATACATATTGCCACTTTTTCTGGAATTCTGTTCCAGAAATGAAATCTGCTGACACATGGTAACTCCAAGAATATTACCCATCTTGTTCTCAATTCCTTTAAACCATTAAATCCCAGAATATTTTTACTTACATTGTCTCTATTGTGGGAACCAATTTTTTTCATGCTTAATGGGAGTTTTCAGTAATGGAGGTGAGAAGACCTCTATATGGGGGGGGGTGTGCATGGGTGCAAATGCTTCTGTACAGATGTTATCATTAGTTTTGGTGTGTGTGACTGTTCTGATGAGTTTCACTTGTTCAGTTTGCTGTCTGGGAGATATCGTTCAAGTTTTCATTGGGAATCTATTCCAGGTCTCCACTACTTAGAAAAAAGCCACTTAATTCACAGTATTTTTGTATCTTTTAATGTGATCTAACCCAAGAGCATTATTTATGCACTCATTTCCCTGTCTTCTTGTCTGTGTGGTCTCTCCATAGAAAGCCAAAGTAGTATGTAGAATCTTGAAAATTGGAAACCTGAAGACTACAGCAGTAAAATATTATTCCGTAGTGTACCCAAAGATAATATACAATGACCAATAAATAATAAAAATACAATAAATCTAGCTGTGCAAGATTCCTTTATTTTGTCCAACACTAGACTAAACAAGAGATGTCTGCTTTCATCCCAAATTTCTCCAGGACTTCTCAATATCCATCTAAACCTTTGCACAAATGAATAACTGTTAAAAAGAAACATTTATTTGCATACAGCAGTTAACTAAGTAGGTGGTACACCTTGACTGACATAACACAATTCTTTAGGGCTTTTGGTATTTTTAAAATATGAAACAGTACTCTATAGATAAAGAGTTATGAGGAGAGTCCAGCATTTCCTTTGGAAAAAAAAATACACCCGGCTGGGAGCACCATCAACCTTGTGTCTTCAGCATGCATAATTCAGAAGCATATGAGAGTTAATCCCAGTGTGTAGAAAATGTTTGTTAATAGATAGTCAGGACAGCTGACTTGACAGCAACTGCTAGAAGGGCCTAAACAAATTACAAGTAAATGATGCTTGCTGACAGGGAAAAAGATGATGTCACTAATCCAATGGTGGAATTCCTACTCTCTAAATCTACAGCAAAAGTCAACACCCCCCCCCCCTTTATACTTTAGATTAAATAAAGCTCTTTTCATTCTTAACTACATGAAATTTTCTCAGATCCTTACTGTTTGTGTATTTGAAAATAACTACATGTACAGCAATAAGAACCAGTGCTGAGTAAGCCACACACACACACCTGGAAGGAGCAAAAAAAAAAAAAAAAACTGCTTTGAGACAGGGAATAGGATTAACCTTGGGAGTGCTGCATCTTACCCTGGGTGCACCGGAAAGATAATCAGCCAGTGATAACATGAAAAACCTAAAAGGAAGTGAGGCCACTGAGGGCAAATAAGGCTGGGGAACCTAAATAGCTGCACAGCTGTAGAGGGTTAAAACCTTACCTAAGCATGTCAAGGAGAAACAGGATCTCAAAATTAATTCATGTTTACGACACCTTGGGAGTTCTATCCCCTACACTAAACCACCTACTTCTAGGCATGTGAGTAAACTCTGCTGGCAACTTGCATTCCCAATCATTTGTGATCTAGCAGTTAATTTTCAGGTTGTATATTGTTTGCTCATAAGGGAAAATACAGAACAAAGACATGACCAAAAACACATTTTAAACTTTCTTAACATTCTTTAAATGAAACTCTTTCATCCCTTCTTCTGTCCTTGCATCTTAATTTCACATATGTTGGTGCCCTCACACTAAATACATAACATACACTGTTTGCTGCTCCTTTTTTTCTTCCAAATGTGTACAAGTCAATGTTTTTAGCATTCCTTTTCATTTCAATTCCTCTATCAGCATTTTAAATGCTCCCATTTGCATATCCATCAATCCATTCCTCTCTCAAAAACTTCCAGAACCAAAATGTGATCTTACCAGTGGCTTAAAAAAAGGAAACCGTTTCACTGGAATCCACCCCTCTCTAGCAACATACTAAACTGAAATGATGGTTACGGGATAGTCTCCTTCAAGACAATTCCCCCTTCATATTCTGGTATACAAGAAGAGCTAAAAGTAATGATCAAAGAACGAATAAAAAAAAATTTACACATGTATGAAATAAGTCTGACAGACACCTGGAAATAAAACTGAAAGAGCTTCAGAGCTGCCTGCTGCTTTAGTAGTGAGTAAATCAAACAAACAGTGTGCAGATGCCGGTATTTTCTGTGAAATGAGCTCACATCCCAGTCCTGCCACTATAACAATGACTTTCTGTTAGATGGAGAAAAAAAATGCCTACCACAAGTAGTCTCAAGTGAGACAAAGGAATCATATCGCTGTATTACATGTGGAAGAATTTTAAGTGCTGAACTGCAAGTGAGCAGCAGGTGGTAAAATAAGAAAAAGTTAAATTACATACAGACACAACCGCAGAATGTTTTTATACATGCAAACATATGCAAGCGGACACACAACACAAGGACACTAGGAAGTAGCTACAGAATTCCAAACATCCTATTCACACTCAAATACCTTTGTCTTACGCTAGAGGGAAAAGAAAGAACAGACGATTTCCATCGATGGATACTGGGGTAGTTCTGTGGGCTAATTTCTATGTTGCCCAGTGCTGCTAAAACATCAATGTCCACTTTAGAAGGCTCATCCCTGGGAAAAAAACAATTACGTTAAACAAAGATAAAACTGCCTGAATCCATTGAAATTTAACAAAACATTTTATGCTGACCAACGGCTGTAGATCACTACCATTATCAATTTCTGTCTCACTAAAAAAATTATTTTTCATCTCAGATTGACAAATAGTACCTTGATTTGCTAATATGCAGCTTCACACTATCAATATTTTGAAAGGTCCACTCCCCCAATTTTCCTATACAACACTGCATGCACCCATATATTTTTAGTTGTAACCCTTTTCAGCTTTAATGTAAACTTGACGAATGCAGATGCACTATTTTTATACTCCAGTTCTGCATCCGTTTCCTCATCATAATCACCTGACTCTGCACTACCCCCTTCATTACCCTTACCATTTTCTCAGCTTATACTTACAAAAACTGTACACTGTACTTCAAATATGACATAAGTACAATTCCGTAAAAAGGGTGCAATACTTCAAGTTATCAGAAAACCCAACCACCACCTATCAATACACAGTTACATCCCACTGTCATGAATATTTTTTTTCTTAAAAGCAACAAAAATGGCCACGAAATCTTTGGTTTCTAGGCAGTGTGCCAACATGTAATCGTGCACAGTGTTACAGTTACACTCCTTACTTTTTTCAATACCCAGAAAGGAAAAGTAAGTGCAGATGTGCATGTAAATTTATCATAGCAGTAGACGTTTGATGGATCAATACTGCAGTAGCCTAAGCCATATGGTTTTATATGTTGCCAAGGATGTAGCACCCAGTTATCTTTCAAAGCTTAAAGGCACCTTCCACATGCCAAACTGCCAGCCAGCTCAAGCTAAGCTGATTAAAAGACACATTTGGGAGCCAAGCCCTTCAGAGCTTTCCTGCCAAAAAGACAGGAAGTCAAAGCCCTGAAAAGCCACTGTTAGGAAAAAAAAAAAAAAAAAACATAAAAATTACCACACTTGGCATAAATACACCAAGAAACAAGGGGGGATGGAGGGAGTGGCTAATGCAGTAGTGATCATTCGAAAAGCTACTGTTGTGGTAAGTTTACGTATAGAACTATACTATGTTCTTCATATTGATCACTGCTGCAGTAGCCTAAGCTATATGGGTAGACTACCATAGCTTACAAATTTTGGGAGGCTGAAGAAGAGTTCAGGAACACCTGAAGAATGGTCCTAACAAAGCCTGAACTAGACCTAGAGAAAGGATCAAGCTTATAGTGTTTTGTAAAAAGTATGTACAGATGATCAAATTTGTTTCTAGAATACTCCTAGAATCCAGCTCTTTCCAAACAAAAAAACAGAGATGAAGCAAAGGCATTGGTAGAGTGGGCCATGACCCTGCATGGAAAAAAATAATTCTGGTGGGTATAACAACATTTGGAAATATAGTTTGGTTTGACACAGTTGCCCCTTCTTACCTGAACAAGACATGAACAAAGATCTGAAAGATTTAGTTCTGTCAAGATAGTATCACAGTTGTGTGTGGACATCCATGGTATGGAGTAGCATTTCTCCCTCATTTTTAGGTTCAGGAAAAACAAAGGGGGCATGGACAGATGGCTTAAAGTAAACTTGGATATCACTTTAGGCATAAAAGGAGGATTACATCTCAAAGAAACCCTGTCCCTGTGGAAAATGAGTTAGGGTTGACTCACCATAAGACCTTGCAACTCAGATACCCTTCTTGCAAAAATCAGAGCGATCAGTAAAACAGTTTTCTATGTTAAGAACCTCAAGTCAGCGAGGTTAGCTAGTTCAAACACAAAATTAAAATCTCAAGTGGGGATCACTGGTTTTCTTGGAAGCCTCTTGTGCAAAATCCCTTTCAAAAACATTGACATCAGAATGCACTGAAAGAGGAGGATCTATGGGCAGACATGTTGAAATATCTGATAAACGAATCCTGAGAGGAGTAAAAAGGTCAAAGGATAACAACTCTCACAAATATTGAGAGACCAGAAAACAACTAGACCTAAATTCTGGGAGAACAAAGGAGTCTTGCTTGTTCCATCTCCCAGGACCAACAAGAGAGTATCTCCTTTGCCTAGTGAGGGGACCCCAACAGGCACAGAGGATATGGCTAACCCCTGGTCCACAGTGGCTGTAGGTGCCACATCAGATAAATATGGGGTAACAGATGAGTGGTCTGAGGTACAACTAATGGCCACAGCAGAGTCATCCACCTGCGGCCGACAAATTAATAGCCTACTGTGATGGCAAAGGCTGCCTGCTTAACTTTCATTTTGTGGCTGGAAGGACTGACCATGGGACATACAGATTGTTTCATGGTCAAGCCAAAAATGGTACCTTTTTCCCAGGGAAAAAAGCAGCAAATGCTGGTAAAAATCAAAAGTCTTTTAAGAGTCACTTTTCAAAGACAAACACAGAAAGGCACTTTTGCCAGGCCTACAAAGTAAAATAAAACATTTCTCCACAGAAAAAAATGTTTTTTCCCCAGTTACTCTGAAAAACTATAACTTTTAAACTGACAAAAAAAGAGTGCTCTCATTAAAAGTACATTACAGTCTCAATCTCATTGACAGTCTGTTAAAACACAAACTCCTAGTTTAAAAAAAAACTTTCCTGAAGAGAACAATATGTGTGTGTGTGTGTGTGTGTGTGTGTGTGTGTGTGTGTGTGTGTGTGTGTGTGTGTGTGTGTGTGTTTGTTTGTTTGTTTATTTATTTATTTCAGTTTGATTACCGGGGAAGTCCACTGGGCCAAGAAGTGCCCATTTTCAGTGGAGGCCCGGGGAGAAAAGCTCCACAAGCAATACAATGAAACAATGTTACATAAAGTTAATGGTAAAATACAAGAGTAAGATTCATACAGTCAGGAAATACAATTACATAAAATGTGCATAAAGAGCAAGCATAATAAACAAGCAATACAATGAAACAAAATTCATACAGTCAGGAGAAAAAAAAAAACAGACTGAACAAACTTGGAGTCAAGAGAAAGTCAGATGAGTCAGGTTAAGCTAGGGGGTAGAGAGGAGCAGGAATATGGAGAGCTCAGGGAAAGAGATCCCTGGAATTTATATCTGGTGAGAGCAGGAACATTTCCATTTGGATGACAGGTATACGAAAAGTTGGGTCTTGAAGGATTCGGAGTTAGGTATAGTCCTAAGAGAAGGAGAGAGGGAGCTCCATTTTTTAACTAGAGAGAAGGAGAGTAGAAGTTGGCCGGCTGGACGTTTGGGTTTGTGGCTGAAGATAAGGTTTTGGTGTTCACATCTCAGAGATCTGTTTGGGGTGTATGGTGGAAGGATGTTTATTAAGGCAGGGCATGAGCCTGGGTAGAATATTAGTTTGTGAGCAGTGGTTAGTTAGAGATAGTCTAAGTGGTTAGGAAGTTCAAGCCAATTTAGAGATTGTAGGGTAAGGAAGTTCAAGCCAATTTAGAGATTGTAGGGTAAGGCAGTGGTGAGTTGGTTTTAGATTTAGTTGCGAATTTAGAGATCTTATTATAGCAAGTTTCAAGTTTTGAGGTATTGGAAGTAGACAGATTGGTTAGAAGAGGGGCTCCATAAAGAAGAGATGGTAGAAGGTATGTAATTGCCAGGGTGTGCCTGGAGGAGTTGGAAAGAAATTGGTTATTTCTGTAGAGCATACCTAACTTTTGATGGGTTTTCTTTATGTTTTGTTGTATGTGGAGATCGGATTTTAGGTGTTAGTCTATGGTAATGCCGAGTAGTTTTGCGGAAGGCACCACTTCTATAGCAGTGTTGGTTTGGCTTAGGACTTTGAAAGTATTTTTGTCAAAGGAGGAAACTCTGGTAGGGGTGAAAATTAGAATTTTGGATTTATTACGAGTTGAGGGAGAGATGGTTTTGGTGCATCCAGTTCTCTGTAGTGGAAAAGGCTATTTGTGTTTTAGTCTGGAGTTCAGTAATGTTAGAGGCAGCACAAACTAAGGTAGAGTCATCAGCGTATTGGATGACTGTAGTGTCAGGGATGACAGAGTGAAGATTATTTATAAAGATGTTGAAGAGTATGGGTCCGAGGATTGACCCCCTGGGGAACACCGGTAGGTGTGGGCAAGAAGGAAGAGGTAGAGTTCATCCATCTGACAGCTTGAGATCCATCAGATAGGTAACTGGAAAACCAGGAAAGAGTATTAGGGGAGAGATTAAGGTTGGCGAGATGAAAGAGTAGGTGTGTATGGGAGATGGTGTCAAAGGCTTTAGAAAGATCTAGTAGTACTGTGGATACAAGAAGTCCAGAGTCTCGGGCTCGATTGACTGTTTCAAGGAAGGATAGTAAGGCAGTAATGGTGCTGTGGCCGGGGTGGAAGCCGTGTTGGGTGGATGTAAGTAGGTGATTCTGAGTTGGGAAAGGCAAAAGTTGGTGGTGGACACATTTTTCTAGGACTTCAGATATTGGAGAGAGTAGGGCAATGGGGCGGAAATTAGAAATAGTGGTGTTTTTACCTCCTTTATGGAGAGGTAGGATGTAGGCTGAATGCCAAAGTTTGGGTACATATGACTCATTTAAGGATCTGTTTATCAAGATGCTAATAGGGAGAGCAATACCTTCAGCTGCGCATTTGAGGAAGGAGGAGGGTATGTTGTCAGGGGCATTGCAGCATGGTTTGAGATTAGATAAGAGCCTTTTTATGAAGCTGGTTGAAACTGGTTTGAACTGGAAATTAAAGTGATATTTATTAAGGTTGTTGGGTGTTGAGGAGAGGGAGTTAGGTGGATCATTGTTTGGGAATGTTTTGGTTAAATTAGCTATGGATTCTGTGAAGAAAGTGTTGAAGTGAGAGCTCAATTCCTTATCAGTTAAACTAGGGTCGGGGCAGGGATTATTCTTGGACCCTGGGTGGAGAAGGGAGTTAACTGATTTCCAAAATTGTTTTGGGTTCATATTATTACTGGACTGAAGTTTATTATAGCAGTTTTTTTTGTCTATAGTGATTAGTTTTTTTACTTGGTTGCGAAGTTGGGTGTATTGGAGCAAGGCAGAAGGCAGTTTATTTTTCTGATAAAGCTTCCAGGTTTTGTCTCTGTGATGCATGATTTGTTTAGTTTCTTTTGTCAGCCAAGGAGCAGAGTTAGTTTTGATTCGTATGTTTCTTAGAGGGGCTAGGGAATTTAGTGTCTGGGAAAATAGAGTTAAAATGTTCTACAGCATTGTCTAGGGGGAAGAGTGTTTAGGATTTGCCAGTTAATTAGTTTGAAGGTGTTTGTGAAAATTGTAGGGTTAAAGTTGCTAAGATTTCGAGTTTGAATGTACTGGTGATGAAATTGGGTGGAATTAGCTGACCGATGAGTGAAGGCAGGGAGATGGTCACTGCAAGTATCAGGGATGGTGCCTGAGAATTATTTTGTTAGGATGGGAAACTAAAATCCAGTCTAAGATGGATCCTGGAGGGTGGATTTTGTTAGGATGAGTTGTTGAATGGATTACTTGGGTGAAATTGTATAGGTTAATGGATAGGGAAGGGGAAGGTGAGTTGATTTTATTCCAGTCAATATTAACGTTGCCAAGAATGTAAGTTTCATATTTTATTTCAGTTGAGGCCCAGTGAAGAATATATATATATATATATATATATATATATATATATATATATATATACACATATATATATATATATATACATATATACATATATATATATATATATATATATGTGTGTGTGTGTGTGTATGCATGTGTGTGTATGTATGTGTGTATATATATATATATATATATATATATATATATATATATACATATATACACAAAATGATGAAAGCTTTTTCACCTCAACGGGAACTTATATGCCAAGCAAAAGAGCAGCAAAGGCTGACCATCGATCCTCGAAAGCCTCACAGGAACATACACTTCAGCGGCAGTAAAAACTCTGAAAGACTTGGCACCCCAAGCTTGCCTTTTAGACAGCTCAGTGTGAGCTTCCAGTTTGGGTGTGAAAGGTGCCCTGAAGCATTGGAAGCTGGCCAACTTTTATACCCTTGGCAGGATATAACCCATACAGCCAAGTCTACTGTAGCAGTGATAAATATGATGAACATCAGACACTTACATTTGCAGAGAAGATAATGAAAGTACAGTTGTGTACACTTACCATAAATGTAGATGTTCGAGTGTATTCACTGTTGCAGTCATCACATTTGAGTTATCTGCTTGGAGTAGCCCTTAGTCAGCCTGATTATCAAAGTCTTGGGTCCTGCGTCAGTTGCTTTCTCATCTTCCATGACATCAGGTAGCCAGGGGTATAAAGCACGCAGCTGACGCCATTACATCAGTTTTTCTTGCTCCAGATGTCAGGTGGGAAGTAATTATATATACAAGGTTACACCTCCAACAAAAAAGCAAATACACCAAAAATCTTTAAGTATAGTAAGCAAGAATAGAGGTATAGCCAATAGAAGTCAGGGGCTGGAGGGAGGGTAACTAGGACTGCAACAGTGAATACACTCAAACATCTACATTTATGGTAAGTGTACACAACTGTACTATGTTCTTCGTGTTTCACTGTTGCAGTCATCACATTTGGGTAGATTCCCAAAGCTAAGGATGGGAGGAGGAAATTAGATATCATTAGGACCAGCGCTATAAGGCCCTGCAAGACTGCAGTGGCAAAGCTAGCTCTGGATTTAGAGAAAATTGGCAAATGGTAATGCTTGGTGAAGGTATGTACAGAACTCCAGGTAGCGGCTTCTAGGATGTCCCTGCTAAGGATACCTCTGAGAAAGGCTGTAGAGGTACATGCAGCCCTGGTTGAATGTGGTCTAATCCCCTGTGGGGTAAGTTTTCCATGGTGCTTATGGCAGAAATGAATGCAATGACCTATCCATTTAGAAATGGTTTGCTTTGAAATGGCCTTCCCCTCTGCCCCTGCAGCAAATGCAACCAGCAGCTGTTCAGATTTCCTGAGAGGTTTAGTCCTGTCCAAATAAAATCTAAGTTGTCTGTGCACATCTAAGGAGCGCAGTATTCGTTCCCCTTTGTTCTGTGGATTAGGAAAGGTTGGCAAATGAATGGACTGATTGAGGGCTACATTGAATACCACCTTGGGCATGAAGGAGGGATTGGTCCTGAGGAAGAACCTGTCCGCATGAAAAACGAGGAAAGGCTCCACTGCCATGAGGGCCTGTAATTCAGACACCCTTCTAGCTGAAGTGAAGGCTAAAAGGAAGGCTGTTTTCCAAGAAAGACATTTCAAATCCGCAGTTGCAGCTGGCTCAAAAGGAGGTAGAGTGAGTTTTTCCAATATAAAGTTAAGGTCCCAGGCTGGAGTAGGGGCTCCCCTGGGTGGTTTTTGGCCCCTCTGAGGAACTGCTTCAGCAGTGGATGAGAGAAGAGGAGTGGTTTTGTGTTGTAATGAGCTGAAATGGCTGAGGCATGAATTTTGATGGAGGAAAAGGCAAGGCCCTTGTGAAGCATCTCAGTTAAGTATTGCAGAATCTGAGGTAAATTGGGTGCTGCTGTGCCTATCCCCCGAGTTTGGTTCCAGGAACAGAATCTTTTCCATTTTTCAGCATAGGATTTTCTAGTACTAGGCCTCCTTGCCTCCAGAATGACATCCAACACTTGCTTACTGAGGGATGGTACCGGAGAGATCAGGTAATTAGCCAGGCTGCCAGGTTCAGGGTTTGAAGCTGTGGGTGCAGAATTTGGCCCTCCTGCTGGGACAGCAGCGCAGGGATTTGAGGCAGGTGCCATGATGCCAACATTGACACACTGTGCAAAAGGGGGTACCCAGTGTTGGCGTGGCCAGTCAATCAGTATCGTCCTTGGTTTGTCCTGTTTGATCTTTAGCAGTACCTTGGAGAGGAGAAGCAGAGGGGGAAAGGCATAAACTGATAGGTTTTTCCAGGTGAAGGACAGGGAACCCACTTTCCAAGCTTGTTTGTGGGGAGTCCTTGTGCAGAATGTTTTCAATTGGTAGTTCTGGGGGGAGGCAAACAGGTCTAGATCTGGGCTCCCCCATTTGTTTAACATGTTGAATATCTTTGGTTCCAGTTTCCACTCATGTGGGTCCATGAGATTTCTGCTTAGTTTGTCTGCCAGTGTATTTAGCTTTCCTGGCAGGAATCAAGACTGTAGGTGCACTTGGTAGCTCAAGGTTGTGTTCCACAGATCCATGACTAGTCTGCAGACAGGGTATGAGTGGGTTCCCCCCTACTTGTTTATGTACCACATAACAGTGGTGTTGTCTATCTTTACCATTAATTGCTCTGGAAGAATGTGGTACTTGAAGGCTGTCAGAGCATTCTGTACAGCTAACATTTCTTTTTGATTGATGTGCAGGTGCATTTGACTTGGGTTCCATTTGACCTGAATGCACTTCCCTGCCAAGTGAGCCCCCCATGCATAGTCTGATGCGTCTGTTAGGGTTTGGGTGGCAGGGGTAGAGTGAATGGCAGTCCCTTGTTTTGGCCTTTGCCCACCAAAGGAACTCTATCTGTAGACAAGGTATGAATAGGAATCATTGCTTCTAGATCCTGAAAATGTTGACACCATAGGCTTTTTAGATACCAATGTAGTTTCCTCATATGCAGTCTTGCATATGGAATTAGTAGAATGCAGGAGGCTATGAACCCCAGGGCTTGCAGTATTTTCCTTGCAGATAGCTGGGTCTTTGTGGCCATTAGTTTGAAGTAGGATGTCAAATGAACTTGTTTCTCTGGCAAGAGGAAAGCCATCTGGGAAGTTGTGTTCAAGCTTGCTCCCAGGAATACAATTTGTTGGCAGGGTACAAGATGTGATTTATTTTTGTTTATGGTGTACCCCAGAGACGTTAGCAATTTCTGTACAAACACTAGATGATTCAATAGTATGTCCTGGCTTTCTGCCTGAATTAGACAATAGTCCAGGTATGGATATATATCTGGATATTTCTTTGCCTGCAAAATGCAATGACTGGAGCTAGGCACTTTGTGAATACCCTGGGCACAGTAGATAAGCCAAAGGACAGTGCAAAGAACTGACAGTGCATGTAGCCTGCTTGGAAGGGTAGGTATCTTCTGCAAGCTTCCCTTACTGGGATGTGCAGGTAGGCTTCCTTTAAATCCAGTGTTGCAAACCAGGCATCCTTGCTTAGCATTGGAAGCAGCTGGTGAAGAGTTAGCATCTTGAATTTTGGGATCACCAAAAATGTGTTTAGGATAGAGAGGTCCAGGATAGGGTGCCATCGTTGTCTTTTCTGGGCACCAGGAAAAGTCTTGAGTAGAAACCTTGTCCCCTTCCCAATTCTGGAACAGGGTGAATAGACCTGATGCTTAAGAGAGAGAATTTGCTTTTGAGCCACTGCCCACTGATTTGGTGGTATATCTGGCCAACCGTTTGGAGTTGGTAGGGAGTGAAAGTGGAATCTGTATCCTTGGGGGTAATGAGTTCCCAATTTTCTTCCTGCCGGGCAATCTTTCCCCCTAAAGCAACAGTCAGTTGTGCAGGGCTTGGAAGAAAGTTGTCATTGAGACACTTTACCATAGGGGGAGTCTTACCACTCCCTGCTTTGGAAGTGGGAGCCCCGCACTGCTTAGTCCTGTGAATACCTTGGGACTGAAGCCTGGGTGTTCTGCTGGTTCTGGGTTTGAACTGAGAAGGCCTGGAAGAGGCAGAAAAGGACCAATTTTTAGAGGGCCAATGCCAACTAAATCTGGGAGGCTGTACTTGCAGGAAATCTTTAACACTCTGCATAGATTTAGCTTTTTCCTCCATCTTTTTAAGTACTACTACTGCTTTGTTGCCAAACAGGCGGTCTTGGTTTAAGGGAGCATCCAGCAATTACGCTTTAACATGATCTGGCAAAGGTTGCTCCTTAAGCCAAGCATGCCTTCTAAGTACAGACCCAGTGAACAGCCCTGCAAGATGCCTCTAGTGAATCAAAACCACATTGCAAAGTATGTTTTCCAACTTGTTCAGCAGAATGCATTAAATCCTGTAAGTCTTTATTTTCAGCACAGTTAGGAATCAACATAATTTTCTGTTTAAGCAATCCAATAATATGCTGCTGATACTTTAACATATGAAACTGGCAGTTTAAGGCCCTAATGGCCAAGTTTGCAGAAGTGTATACCTTCTTACCCCATCTATCCAGCGCCCTGGAATCTCCATCAGAAGGGGTAGGATTTTTGGCAGTAGTAGCCTTAATGCCCTTGGGTCCCTGTGAAATGGTCTCAGGATCTGTAGAAGGATTTTTAAAGAGGAACTTGTGAGAATCAGGAACCCTGTAATATCTACCAGGTTTTCTGGGAGCAGGAGGTAAAGAGTCAGGGGCCAATCTAGATTCCGAAAAGGCATCATCAACAATGTCCATTACAGGGGGGATAGCTAAAGGCCTGTGTTGGGGCAGGAATTAAGAAATCCTTAAGCCTCTTTTTAGAGTCAGAGTAATCCTGGCTTTCCCAGCGGAAATGAGTATGCAAGGATTCACCAAAAGAGAAATCCTCTGGAGGGGAAGCAGAGGGAACAGAGTCCTCTGCATCACAATCCTCATAGGTAGATAAGGGTAAATCCTGGTCATCAGAGGAAACAGAAATTTCAGAGCCCTGATCAGAAGAATCATAAGGAAACTCAGTCCTAGGTCTTTTGGAGGGGGAAGGGTGGCTTCCCCGGATTAGAGTAATAAGGTCTTCAGCCATTCTTATTTGTTTTTTAGGCATAGAGGCCTGACCATGGGGTCTGGGCGTCAGTTTTCTAGGTATGGATCGAGTTTTAGGCCTTGAGGAAGAAGATGGCGTCAGTTTAATATGCAAGTCAGTTGGCCTGAATACACCCTCAGAAGCTGGTGCCTGCACAGCGGCTCCAGACCCATGCAAGATAGAGACATCCACAGGTTCCACAGTTGAAGCATCTCGCGGCATAGCGGACTCTGAATGGGTCTCGGTAGAGGCCTGCAAATCTGAAGTAGCTGGTATCGGGGCTGTGAAAGCACCTCACTGAATATCGGCGAACTGGCAACTAGCTTAGAAGCGTTGTTGGCAGCTTTGGACCTATGCGGTCTTTCTGTCTATCTTTGCATTTTTTCTGAATGTCGGTAGTCGGGTGGCTTACTGAAGCCATATCTGGATAACTGAACCGGGTAGCGAAATATTTAGAAGCGTAAATAAACAGACAACGAATAGTTTGTTGTTTAAATAAGGCACAAAACTGACAGCGAGGTACGTTGTGGTCAGGGCCTAAGCAAGGAATGCAGTACAAATGAAAATCTTTATGAGGTATTTGCTTTCCACAAGAAATACAATTATTAACTTTTACTGACATCGGTTTAGAGCAAGAAAAAGAGTTTCCCCAACTGGGTACTTAGCTTAGTTCAAGACTTCGGTTCTGAAACTCGAAAATTAAAATTTCAGGAGTCGGACAACCGGCACTTGCGAACTGCTTCGGGCACTGCACGGCAAGAAAAACTGATGTAATGGTGTCGGCTGCATGCTTTATACCCCTAACTACCTGACGTCATGGAAGATGAGACAACAACTGACACAAGACCCAAGACTTTGATAATTAGGCCGACTGAGGGCTACTGCAAGCAGATAACCCAAATGTGATGACTGCAACAGTGAAACACTAAGAACATCTTATGTTATGCTTGCCAGCAGCAGCAATAAAGGATGTGAGAAAAGCCTTACAATGCCTTAATGTAATGAAGTATGGAGCCATTTTTGTGTTGGTAGAAATTATCAAATCTGCAAGGACTCACTGTTATTGGGGAACTTGCAGCCATCTTAGATAAAAAGAAGTTATGTACTCAGCATAATGTTCCAGGTTTGTTGTCCTTGATCTCATCTTCCTCCTTGCCGTTTGGGTTCGGAGCTGACTAGTCCGTATACTATAGCTCGAGAGCTTCTACTGGCTCATGGCTAGCCCCTACCCCAACGTGCCTAGCGGTAATTATCCAGATCCCGTTTCTGATAATCCAGTACTAGAACATACAATTAGAAAAGAGGTATACTCTACTTCAGATATCAGAAGACACCTACATATAACGGTGTAACCTATCCACAAGAGTAAGAAGGGGAGACTAGGACTAACCAAAAAATATGGTAAAAAGGAAACCCAGCCAGTATAACCAATAAAAACAAGAGATTCATCTCGATCCTCTAGGAAGGGGGAAGGAGGGTGGGACGCAAGAAGGAAGACGAGATCAAGGACAACAAACATGGAATGTTATGGTTTAGTACATAACTTCTTTATGTTATGCTGTCCATATCTTGCCTTCAATTTTGCTGTTTGGGACAGCGTCCCCAGCCCCTGATTCTTGGGTGGTACACTGGATGGAAAAAATCTTCAGGACCATGGAACCAATGGATTCCCTGTTCCGGGAGGCCACATCTACTTTGCAATGAGTGATAAAGGTATGAGGATTACCCCATGTAGCTGCCGCACAGATCGAATCCAAAGGCAGTCTGGCTTGAAAAGAAATAAGAGGTAGCCAAGGCCTTTGTTGAGTGTCCTTTAATTTTTCCTGGAAGTTCTTGTTTACGCAAATCGTAGACATGTTTTATAGTGTCTGAAAGCCACTTAGACAAAGTCACCTTTGAGACTGCACAACCTTTTTTTATTGTCCACAAGGGATATGAACAATTGGTCAGATATTCTAAACTCCTTGGTCCTGTGTAAATAGAAATGTAATTTTCTATGAACGTCCAGTTGGTGAAGCTTATACTCTGCCTTGTTGCCATGACTGAGGAAGAAAACAAGAAGCTTTATGGATTGATTCAAACTGTAGTTAGAACATACCTTGGGTAAGAAAGAGGAGTTGGTTCTGAGAGAAACCCGAACTTTATGGAAAATCAAGTACGGGGGTGTAATACATAAGGCAATTCTGAAACCCTTCTAGTTGAGGTAATTGCAACCAAGAAAAGGGTCTTCCAAGTCAGAAATTTAAGCGGACAAGAAGCAGATGGTTAAAAGGGTGGAAGAATCAAAGCATCTAAAACTAAATTTATATCCCGGGGGGAGAGGTTCTCTTACTGGAGGTCTTAAAGAGGGTAGTACCTCTTAGGAATGTTTGACATAGCATATGGGACATGATATTGGACCCCTTTTCTCCCATAAGGAAATTAGAAATGGCAGCTAACTGAACCTGGATAGTAACTGCAGCTGCTCCTCGCTCAAAAGTTTCAGCAAGAAATTTGAGAATCTTTGAAATGGGTGCAGTAAAGGGAGCAACCTGATTTTTGCCTGCCCAACAAGAGGACCTCTTCCATTTACTAGCATAAAGTTTCCTAGTAGTGGGCTTATGGGAGGAAATCAAAATGTGTTGAACTGCTGGAGAAACATCGGGACGCCTGGCAAAGACCAGAAGTGGAAAAACCAAGCTGTGAGCTTGAGAATTTGAATGGAAGGATGGAGCCCCCCTGACTGATGCATCAAAAGATCTGGCACTGGGTCCGGGATCCAAGGCTCCCCCTACAGGTGAGGCCAAAGGAATGGGAACCATATCTGATGAGGCCAGTAAGGGGCAAAGAGGATTAACTTGTAACCCAACAACTGTGCTTTCTGAAGAACCTTGGGAATCAGGGGAAAGAGTGGAAAGGCATGAAGCAGTCCCGGGGGACCAATTGTGAACAAGTGCATCCCTGGGTGACTCCCGGTGGTGGGCCTAGGGGAAAGTAGCTGCTGCATTTGTTGTTGAGGGGGGTGGCAAACAGATCACAGCATGGCTGGCCCCATTTGCAAGAAATCAAGTCCACAACTTCCTGCTTCAGGGACCACTCGTGAGGCATCAGGTAGCCCCGGTTGAGCTTGTCTGCTATCACATTGGATTTCCCCGGGATAGGCGTTGCAATAAGAAAGCATTGGGAAGACATTGCCCATTGCCAAACTTGTAGAGCCTCAAGACACAAGGGGTAAGACCTTGTTCCACCCTGTTTGTTGATGTACCATGTACATGTACTATTCTACCGACATACTGCCCCATCTGAATTGCTATAGTCCCTGTAGGTAGAGTGTCCTGAAGTGCTTGCAAAGCCAGAAGCACCGCTCTCATCTCCAGGACATTGATGTGCAAGTTGTACTCATGTTCCTGCCTTGAACAGTCTGTCCCAGATAATGCTCCCCCCTATCTGGGAAGCATCCGTAGTCACTGTGGCTACAGGTTGGGTGATTAGAAACGGCCTGCCTATTGTTACCATAAGGGAGTGAAGCCACCACTCCAGATCCTTTTTGTAGGATTCTGTGATCAGAATCTGATGTGACATGGGTAAATCCTGGAATGACCACTGTGCAAAGAGGAGCCACTGCAGAATTCTCATATGGAAGCGAGCCATAGGGACCAGAGTGATTGCCGCGGCCATAGAACCCAGGACCTTGAGGACAAATCTTGCCTGAATTCTCTTTTTTATCAACAGCATTGCAACATGGCAATGGATTGTTAATACTCTTTTTGTGGCAGCTTTGCTATCATGGCCCTCGTGTCTAAATCTACTCCTATAAAGGTAATATATTAACAAGGCAGACTTTTCGTAGTTTATGGTGATTCCTAGTTGAAAACAAGAATTGTGGATTCCCCTGCCTTGATTAGCTGATGCTCGGTGGTGGCAGTAAGGAGCCAGTCATCTAGATATAGAAACACCTGGAATCCTAGAAGCCTCAGGTGAGCCGTAACTACTGCCATGCATTTGGTAAACACCCTGGGGGCTGTGGTGAGACCAAAGGGCAGTGCTCTGAACAGACAGTGACTGGCTCCCAGCCAGAAGTGTAGATATCTCCTTGACCGTCTGTCCATTTTTTGAGGTAGCACGCATCCTGGAGATCGATATAGCACATCTAATTGTCCTTTCCCAGAAAGGAAGAATGGACTGCACTGTTACCATCCGGAATTTTGTTTTCTTGACTGATTTGTTCAGCCTGCTGAGATCCAATATGGGTCTCCAGTCCCCTGTTTTCTTTGGAACTAAAAAGAACCTCGAGTAAGTTCCGGATCTGATTTGGTATCCGGGGACTTCCCGGATGACTCTTTCTTAGCAACCTTTGAACCTCTAGGTTTGCTTGATCCCAAAGATTGGGCGGAACATCTAGGATAGAGTGCTGTCTTTTTGACAGAGGAAGTTGGGAGAAGGGTATATTGTAACCTCCAGATATTATTGATAGTACCCATGTATCTTCTGTGATTGTCTGCCAGGCTTTTGGGTACAAGGATAATCTCCCCCCGACTGTCTCTGGAGTCAGTCGGGCGTCCCTTCAGGAGTGCTGGAAGGGCCTTCCAGAGAAGGTATCTCTGTCAACCTGATTCTGCGTCTTCCGTTATTTCCCCCTCTGCCCCCAGGGGAAAAATCTCGAAGTGTGTCAGCCGAAGCTCCCTGGGATTTCCGGAACCACATCTTTCCGCTCTTCTGGCCATTAGGGTAAGGGCTTAGATGGAGCAGAAAAACGTACTCCCACAGCAGAGAGAGAGTTTTGCCATCCTGTTCACACCTGCTAAGAGCCCCTTTTACCTCCGGCCCAAATAAGGATGAGCTGTCAAAGAGAGCATTGGTAAAGGAAGACTTGAAGGCCTCCCCAAATTGACAAAGGCACATCCAGGAGTGTCTGTGTTAAGGTCACCCCTGTGCCTGCCACCCTGCTTATACCATTGGCTGCATAAGAAATTAGCATCATGGAAGAGTTAATCACCGAAGTCAAGGTCGGAAGCTAAGAAGCCACCTTGTCTGAGGTTCCTGCAGCTGTAGGATCCTGTAAGGTATTCTCCTAACTCTTTGAAGAGATCCCTTTGAAGCCTTGTAAAGTGGGACAAATAGTTCAGTGACCTGAGTGTAAAGGTCACTGAAGAAAACATATGCTTCCTGTACCTGTCCATCGTACGAGACTCTATTCGGCAGATGGACAGATTAAGTTTCCGCTAATTCCTTCTTGGTGGCTGCTGCCACCACCATAGCATCAACAGGAACACCTCTGGATAAGAAAGATCCATCTTCACGGGCTGTTATGAATTTATTGGGCCTACGCAGAAATGGTTCCATCCTGTCTGGAGAGCTCCATGCTTTTTGACTCACTACGTGCAATAGTGGGTCGAAAGGAGGAGATACCTAAGAGGTGGAGGGTTGGGAAAAGAATGGAACCAGGTACAATGACTCATCTTCAGAAGGGGCAAGGGACTTCCAGTCACCCCTCTAAGAATATCTAAAATGTCTGAAAAAGAGACATCTTCGGAGGGGGACTGTGGGGACCATTCTGAGTCATCCAAAAGTCTATGTCTGATGTCAAGGATTCGAGAGTCCACATGCATCCTCTTGCAAGTCCTCTTCCAAGGGACCTCCTCTGGGGGATGCTCAGGGGAAGTTTCTGAAGAGGTGGGATCGCCCAATGGGGTGTCCTGGAGCATGGGTTCCTTATGCTTAAGGCAGAGGAGAGGTTCTGAGGCAGCAAAGGAGCCAATGGAGACAAGGGTGGAGCTGTCTCAGCAGACAGCACATTCATCACCTCGAAGGCATTGCGGTCCTGACCTGAAGAGTGTCTCCGGCTCCAAAGAAGCCAGAGACTTCCTCCGAACAGAGGGTGATGATTCCAAGGCCAAAGTAGGAGCCAAGCTGACCTGCACCGAAGCTCCGAGAAGGAGAGTAGGGTTGGACAAGGGTCCAATGCTGCTCCCCCCCCTCGGAGTCAACGAGGGAGCATGGGCTCCCAAGATCCCTCGACAGAATGGGGTATCGAGGAGATCAGAGAGGTAGTCGGTACTGAAAGACCAATGGAGGTTACCAGAACCAACGGTTCCACCACTACGACTTCCATACACTCTGGCTCTGAGCTCAGAGGAGTCGGAGGAGGAATCGAGACAGGTGTTGGTTGGGCTTTCGGCACCATTTCCGTCTGGAATGGGCCCAAAAGTATTTTACCTAATGCTGATGTCCTAAGAAGCCTCTTCACCACCCTCTCCACATCATCCGAGAGGCTCCTGGATGAATGAGAGGAATGGGTTAAAGACCGGTGACTGCCTGCCACAGACTGTAATAAAGGAGACTGTGGTGCAGACTGCACCGGTTCCAAGGCAGGAGACCTGGATTGCTTATGAAACCTTACTGGCTATGAAACCACAGATGGAGCCGTAGGGGAGTGTGACCTGGAGGAATAGACAGTCGGGTCTGACCTTGCTTGTAACTTGTCCTTCTCTTTAGATGGATTCAAAATCAGAGCGGAAGAGGATGAAGGCTTGGGTTTTTCCATTCTTTTTGCTGGTCGAGTCCCCTCCTTAGCAGCATCAAAGGGGGCCTTCAGTAACCCTCTTAAGATTAATTTGTTCTTTCTTTCCTGCAGGACTCATGAACTAAATGCATGGCAAACAGAACACGAATCCTGCAGGTGAAGAAGCCCTAAACAATACACTCAACTCGTGTGCCCGTCCGTCCGTAAGGGACATCTTTTGACAGCACGAATCTCACTTTTTGAAACTCCAAGGTTTCAATTCCTTGGCAGTATCTTTCAACATAATGTCGAATAGCACTATCTAAAGCTAGACAAAGAAAAAAAGCACACTACTAACAAGATAATTCAGGAAAAAATGTATAGAGTAC
This sequence comes from Protopterus annectens, assembly GCF_019279795.1. Classification (NCBI taxonomy): domain Eukaryota; kingdom Metazoa; phylum Chordata; order Ceratodontiformes; family Protopteridae; genus Protopterus; species Protopterus annectens. Next base: position 207,736,074 of record NC_056728.1, on the reverse strand, counting down.
CTCCCTGATCACATAGCCCAGGCCCTTACGACCCTGACCCTGAGTAGCATCCTGCCCTCACCAAGAATGATACTACGATATAAAGAAAAAATTATCAATTTCAACAATTGGCTAAGCTTCTGTTGTCATTTAAAGGGGATTCAGTGTCGGTTAACCTGTGATGACATGCTCGACAAACCATGCTGCTTCGTTAGGGATGGCTTGCACCTGTCACCCTTAGGCTTTCGAATACTGGCCAAGGCTCTTGCCACCTCCATAGTGCCTTTTTTAGGCAAGGCTCAAAAGGTAAACCCACCGCCGTAAATACGCACAAGTAACAAAAAAACTGAGGGTAATGCTACTCAATGCCAGAAGTCTAAACCTCAAAATCCATGCACTCGAAGCACTCCTCAGTATGGAGAAAAATCAATATATGTGCCGTAACAGAAACTTGGTTTAAGGCTCCAGACAGCACTCCAGCACTACCAGGCTAAAACTCATACCATACATTTTGGCCACAAAACCCGGACCGAAATACAAAAGGTGGTGGCGTATCCATATTCACCATACCTCCAAGTTAGTGGCTTAGCACGATGCTTCAGAGAGCCATCCACGTGCAACTAACAATGGGCAAAACTGCAATTCAAATTGTAGCTTGCTACAGATCACCCATGTCCCAGGACCCCCATTCCGCATTTCTGGAAACACTGGGAAACAAAGGTCCTACCAAACACCCTGATATTGGGCAATTTCAATTACCCAAACATTAACTGGGAGAACTACTCAAGTACTAACTCCCTCACCCAAAATTTCCTAGAATTTATAAAGTCAAACACCCTGGATCAACTGGTCAGCACCCCCAACAGAGGTGACAACATATTGGACCTGGTCATCACCAACATGGGTGACCGGTGTTCCACACCAGAGGTCAACCACTCGCTGATTAGATCTGACCATAAACTAATCACTCTGGATATCCACCCCGGTCAAAGAAACCACCGTGAAAAACTTTTCAAAAGCAAGCTACACATTACATAAAACCGAGGTGGTAAGTTTCAAAGCCCCCATTCTAAAGGATACCACTGTCCAAGCTGCAAAATCCTTTACTAATGCACTCTATGGGCACCTACAAGAATGCATGGATCGTGCTATCCCAAGCAAAACCAAGACTCACTCCTCCAAGAAAAGGAAACCAGTCTGGTGGACCCCTGCCATAAACAAGCTATACAATAGAAGAAGGAAACTAGTACAGAAAAGAGTAAAATCCCAAGAAGGGAAGACATCCCTGATCAGTATCAGCAAGAAACTACGATCCCTCATAAAATCAACCAAGGCTAGCTTCGAAATAAAAACTGCCAAGGACTCCAAAGATAACCACAAGGCATTCTTTAGCTATGTCAAGAATCTAAGCGGCAATTCTCAGATCTGCTCGGAGTTGGTGCAGAATGGCACAAAATACACTGAACCGACCGATATAGCCAATATCCTGACAGACAGGTTCAGTGCAAACTTCACCCCGAAAAGGGCCCATAACTTTACCAGAAGAATGTAGTGCCCCTGAAATCACAGACACTCAGGTTAAAACGGCCCTCTCCAAAGCAAAAAACACAGCATCAATGAGACTGGATGGTGTCCCAGGCTGTGTCCTACAAGAGCTCAAAGATGAACTAACCCCTCACCTAAATACACTGTTCAAACTCAGCCTTTCCACAGGCTACATGCCCATAGAGTGGCGCACAGCAACGGTTATTCCGCTCCACAAAGGTGGAGCCACAACAGACCCCAGGAACTATCGCCCTATAAGCCTGACTAACTTGCTCTGACATCATCATGGATCTCATTAAGAGAGACATTGGGAACCTCCAAACACTGGACCTTACCCAGTTCGGCTTTGTTAAGGGCAGATCATGCCTCCTAAACCTGGTGGACTTCTTTGAGACAGTTACCAAGGATATAGATGAGGGAAAGGTGGCACGCACAGCCTACCTAGACCTCGCAAAGGCTTTTGACACCATTCCCCATTCAGGTATTATAAACAAGCTCACCAGCTCAAACATAAACCACTACGTCATGAGATGTGTTGCCATCTGGCTCAAGGACAGAACCCACATGGTAAGAGTTGCGGGAGCTAGGTCTGACTCTAAACCAGTTACAAGTGGCGTTCCCCAGGGCTCAGTCCTAGGACCCCTCCTGTTCGGCATATACTTCGCAGAGGTAAAGGTAAGTACAGGATGACTATGGCTGACCAAGTTCGCAGATGACTGCAAACTAGGGGCTATAATTGACTCTCCGGCTGACACAGACATGCTCCAAAGGGGTCTCACTGAGACAGATACCTGGTGTCAAAACCATGGCCTCAAGCTAAATGCCAAAAAGTGTCACCCCTTTGGAAAAAACAAAGTACCACAAACTACCACATAGGTGGTAGCCCCGTAAATACATAAGACATAATAAGGGACCTGGGGACCCAAGTAGACTGTAACCTCTCCTTTGATAATCACATTGCCAAAGTGGTTAGAAAATCCTTCTGTGTGGCCCAACTAATCACAAAAGGGTTTGCATCCAGATCAAAAGATGTCATTGTGCCCCTCTATGCATCACTCATCAGACTCATCATAGAGTACAACACCCCATTTGGGATGTACCTTACAAGACACCTGCAACAGCTGGAAAGATCACAGAAGTACCTCACCAAGAGGATCACTGGCCTCAAACAGATGCCCTATGCAGCTCGACTGAAGAAACTCCAGCTGTACTTGGTTGCATGCTGCCTACTCAGAAGTGATCTCTGCATGACATACAAGGCCACGTTCAACCCAGAATTGATGGACATGCTCCACCTAAAGAAAACCATATCCCCTCGAGCCACACGCTCTAGGGATCTAAACCTCACCACAACAATAAATAGGATGTGGTGGAGGGATACATTCCTGTCCCAGAGACTTCCCATGCTCTGGAACAAGATTCCAATCTACATTGGGCAGAACTCCTCACTAACAGTCTTCAAGAGAAACCTTGACGAGTGGATGGGAAACCAAGTTTACCCCAGGGATTACTTCAATGGCTCTGCTGGACAGAGGCACAGAGAACTAATCTAAAGGGGTGGTGAAAGCCAACACATTCCAGCTAGGCTTATAAATGCCTTCGAGCAGATAGCCTAGTACCTACCTATGAACTTAAATGGCAACTCCATAAAAACTAAAAGGAAGACAAGAAAAACGAAAAACCCTCTAAGTTAAACAAGTTTAGAAGAGGGGAAAGGGCCAGAGAAAAAAATGGTTAGCCCACAACAAAAGCAAGTCACTCGGATGGGATAGGGAAAGTTAGAAACATGAAGGACAACTACTGTTAACAAGTTAGATAAGAAAGGCAAGAAATTTTTCTTCAAAAATATAATAAAACACTTAGCCTGAGTCAGTATCCGCAATAGCGACACTGCAAGCGGCAAACGAGATCTGAGTAACTACCACTAGGCACCCTGGGATAGGGGCTCGCCTCGAGCCAGTAAAAGCTCTCGAGCTATAATATACTGCAGAGTTGGAGCCGAGGGTCGGCTCCGAACCCAAACAGCAAGAACGATGGTGAGATATGGACAACATAACATCATAGCTTGTACAATTTTATTTTACATTTGTTGACCGTGATAGTCCGACTATCTATATGTCCATTTTCAATGGAGGCCCGTGGAGAAAAGCTCCAAGGTGCAAACAAATGCATAATTTACTAAATAAAACATTGAATAGGCATACAAAAATAAGGCACAAAAACAATATTTACAAAGTATTTCAGAACAGCAAATGATAAATTAGTAATCAACAGTTTTACATAAATTTAGGTTTATAAGTCTCAAAGGTGCTTGAGAAACACTGGAGTAATTCCTTTACAATAATAGAATGCATCAGTCAGGATTACAACATTAGCAAGTCCAGTGTAATTTAAGGTATAGTTTTAGACTATGCTTGAATTATCTTATGGAGGGTTCTACGGTAATATTTGCTGGAAGGGAATTCCAAATTCTACCTACATAGTAAACAGAGGTGCACCGGCTGCGTTATTAGCTTTGATAGTTTGGACAAGTAGTTTATTTGAAGATCGAATTGTATTCAGATTGCTGTAGAGGTAAGATTATGGGTTTCATTGTTTTTTTTTTTTGGTTGGTGTAAAACTTTGTAGGCAACTATCAACTGGTTAAGCTGGATTAGGCAAGGTAATTCCAGCCACCCAAGAGATCTTAGACTGGTACAGTGATGCGTCTTGTAAGGCATGCCAGTGGCAAATCTGGCAATGTGATTGTAGCAAACTGATAATTTACAGAGTTCTGTTTTACCTAGGTTAGTCAGTACAGGGGAAGCATATAGTAAGGCTGAAAGTAAATGAGAGCGGGGGCAATGGCAGTTTGAGCGGATGATGTAAGGAAATGCTTGATCTTGTAAAGTGACCCTAGTTTTTATTAATGATTTTAATAGTTTTGTTAATGTGTATGTCAAATTTCAGGTTAATGTCAATATTGACTTCTAATAGTTTTGTATGGGTGTCAGGAGAGATTGTGGTGCCATTGTTAGAGTATACAGAAAATAAGAGGGTTACACCTATGGGTGGGGGTAAAAAGTAGCAGCTTAGTTTTATTATGGTTTAAGATCAGACATATGTTTCATAAATAACATACAGAAAGGACAGTCAGGGCTCTGTGAAAGAAAAGATTTTTTGGGATAAATACCTAAATAAAAAACATGGCCCGTTACAAAAAATGAAGATACAATAGCATCCAAGCTAAATTTTGGGCACAAATTTAGACAAAATAGCATGCACATATCAAAAATGAGGAAGCAAACTTTTGCAGCAGATACACTGCAATAGATGACAAACAAGACAGAACAAGATTTTTGCCGGGTCAAAAATTTAACAGTTCACAGACAGCAACATTTGGAGAATTCTTTGATGGTTAACGCTAGGAGCTTTATTAATATATATTTTTTTGCACTGGAAAATTTTCTGTGTTCTCAATACTGATGTCTGTGAAACGTGGTTAAAGAACAAAGACTGAAAACCAGTACTGTCAGGGTATATGATTTATTGTAACAGACATTCAATCAAAAAATCAATTATAATAAGGATTAAAGATTATTATGAGACCTGTGATTACATGTTCAATAAGACCAATACTGTAGACTGTGTAACTGACAAAGACAACCCTGGAACATACAACTATTGCTGGAGTGTACAGACCACCAAAGATAAGTGCTGATAACCTAGAGAAATTCATACATTTCTTCATAAAAGACAGGAAGGTAGAACAGCAGTAGCTAGGGACTTATTTACCATGAACAGACTAAAATAATACTGATTCAACAACATTAGTAAAGAAATTATTTACAACGTATGCTCAGGAAAGTACATTTGTGTAAAATTTTGGCATACCAGTAGATGTCCTCTTCAATACTGCACATTCTTTATAATAGGGATCATCTGCCAAGGGCAGCCCAATCTCCGAACCGTATACCAAAGCCTTTTAGGTTCATAGGTGTGTACAAGGCTAATGGCCCTGGGGCCTTTACAAGCCTAGCCCACAGGATTACCCTGGCATCGTGCCACCCAACCTTAGTTCTCAGTGTCTCTGTTGAGTAGAGCCACTGGAGTGATCCGCGGGGTGTATTTTCCATTTCCCTTCCACCCATCAAGATTTCTCTTGAAGAGGGCCAGTGAGGTGCTCTGTTTGACATGTACGGAAAGTCTATTCCATAACATGGGCAGTCTCTGGGTTATGAACCTGTCCCCCAAGCACGTTCTGTTGATTGTGGTGATGAGGTTGAGGTCTCTGGGGCGTGTGGTGCACAGGGATTGGGAATTCTTTAGAAGTAGGATTTCTAACTGAGCTGGGTCAGACATGGCTTTGCAAGTCGAGCAACGATGGCCTCTAAATAGGCGATATGAGACAGAAGAGCTGGAGTTTTTTGAGCCTGTCCATATAGGATAAGTGTTTAAGGCCTAGGATCCTCTTTGTGAGGTACTTTTGCAGCCTCTCCAGTTGTTGCAGGTAATAGTAAGGTGCATGCCAAATGGGGCAGTGTACTCTATGATTGGCCGAATGAGGGAAGAGCAGAGGGAGACAATGACCTCTTTCTTTCTGGATGCAAAAACCTTAGTAATGAGATGTGCCACACAGGACTTTTTGACCACAGCGGCAATGTGGTGGTCAAAAGAGAGGTTGCTGTCAACATGTGTTCCCAAGATCTGTTATAATGCCTTCTGTGTTCAGTGGACTACCATCGATGTGGTAATTCATGGGAACCAAGTTTTTCCCAAAGGGGATGATGACATTTTTTTAGCATTAAGCTTAAGGCCATAGTTCTGAAACCAGTTACTGATCTCAGTGAGGCCTTTCTGTAGGATGTCAACATCACTTGGGAAGTTAATAGCAGCTCCCAATTTGCAATCATCTGCAAACTTTGTCAGCCAGAGTCCCTTTGTGTTGACCTGGACTTCTGAGAAGTAGATACCAAACTGGATAGGACCCAGGACAGATCTCTGTGGGACTCCACTTGTGACTGGTCGACAGTCTGACTTGGAGTCAGCTACTTTCACACTGCGGGTTCCATCTGTGAGCCAGTCTGCAACCCACCTAGTGACATATGGGTTGATGCCTAGCTTAGAGAGTTTTTCTGTAATTCCTGAGTGGGGAATAGTATCAAAGGCCTTGGCCAGATCAAGGTAGGCTGTATGAACCACCTTGCCTTCATCCACAGCTCTGTTGACTGACTTAAAGATGTCAACCAGGTTGAGAAGGCATGATCTACCCTTCACAAAACCAAACTGTGTGGGATACAGAGTTTGGAGATTCCCTATATCCTTGTTTATTAGGTCCATGATGATGTGTTCCATAGCTTTGCATATCAGACTCATCAGGCTAATGGGACGATAGTTCCCAGGGTCTGTAGTTGTTCCTCCTTTGTGGAGAGGGATGACTGTAGCAGTGCGCCATTCGGTAGGGACAAAGCCTGAGGTGAGGCTGTGACTGAAGAGGGCACACAGGTGAGGTTTCAGTTTATTCTGTAGCTCATGTAGAACACAGCCAGGGATATTGTCAGGTCTCATGCAAGCTGCATTCTTGGCCTTGGACAGTGCTGTTTTAACCTGTGTAGCAGTAATACTGGGTGCCTGGCAATCTACTGGTATTTTGATTGGTCCTTTGGGGCAGAAGAGGGGTAAAGTTGGCACTGAATCTGTCGGCCAGTATACTGGCAATATCTGTTGGCTCGGTATAGGAGGTACCATTGTGCAGTAGCTCAGGGCAAATCTGGGTATTGCCATGGATATTCTTCACATATAGAAGGCCTTGTGGTTGTGTCTACTATCTGCTGCAATTCTGTTTTCATAGCTAGCTTTAGAGGATTTGATGAGGGATCTCAACTCTTTGTTGAGGCTGAGGAGGGAATTTTTCCAGTCTTGGGACTTCACCTTATTCTGCATCAGTTTCCTCCTCCTGTTGTAGAGTTTGTTTATGGCAGAAGACCACCAGACTGGGTTCCTTTTTTTGGAGGAGAGCGTCTTGGTTGTATTGGGTATTCCAAGATCCATGCATTTGTGTGTGTGTTCGTACAGTGCATTGGTGTATGATTCGGCAGTCATGCAACTGTTCTCCATTTGCATGGGTGCCATGAAGTTAGCCACCTCTGTTTTTAGGAGCCCAAAGTTAGCTTTGGAGAAGTTTTTCATGGTGGTTACCTTTGCGGGGGGATGTTGATTTCCAAGGTGATTAGTTTGTGGTCGGATCTAACCAGGGAGGAGCTGACTACTGATACAGAGCAACAGTCACCCCATGTTAGTAATGACCAGGTCATAGATGTTGCTACCTCTAGTGGGGTAAGAACAAGCTGGTCCAGGGCAGTGGAATTCATGAATTCCAGGAAACATTGGGCAAGTGTATTGGTACATGAGTAGTTTTCCCAGTTAATGGAGGGGTAGTTGAAGTTGCCCAGTATGAGAGTGTTTGGTTGGACCCTAATATTCTCCAGGGTGTTAGGAGCATGGAGTGAAAGAGTCTTGGGACACGGTTGGGGACCTACAGCAGGCTATGACCTGAATCTGTCTTACCCAGTGTTAGCTGCACCTGAATTATCTCCATTATGTTGAGCTACCTGTCTGGAGGTGTGTGCATCCTTTATGAATATGGAAACACCACCACTTCTGGAGCTTCAGTCAAAGTACTGGGGCCAAAAGTTGTGGAATGACTTCTAGCCTGGTAGTGCAGAGGTGCTTTCTGCTGCTTTGAACCAGGTCTCTGTTACAGCACAAATGTCGATGTTCTCCATTTTAAGGAGTGTTTTGAGCTAGCGCATTTTGAGATTTAGACTTCTAGCATTGAGCAGCATGACCCTCAGATGGCATTTGTTTGTAGCTGTTATGGTGGTAATTTGGTCTTTGGAACACCACCTAAAACAGGCACTATAGGGGTGGCAAGAGCCTTGGCCAGTATCTGGAAGCCCAGGAGTGAAAGATGCAGGCTATCTCTGGCAAAGCATCGTGGTCTGTTAATCATGTCATCCCAGGCAGACAGATACTGGATCCTCTAGAATGACATCAGAAACTTAGCCAATTGTTGATGTAAAGGGTACACTTATGTCACATGCATGCTCCCCACACACGGTGTGGTAAACACATCCAGAAGGAAAAAGGACCAGGATAAGGGAGGGTGTGAATGCTGCAACAGTGAAGGACATCTCCTGTTAGAATAAGATTTTACACAACTGTACTATGTTCCTTCCATATCACAGCTGCAGCATTCTTTACAATAGGAAGAGTGCAAAAGCTCAGGAAGACTGGGAGGAGGAGGAGGAATGGCCAAGCAGAGCCCTCTAGGAAACCATGGAGAATGGCCCTGGTAAAACAATCTCTGGTCCTAGAAATCACATCCAACTTATAGTGTTTGTAAAGGTATGCACAGAAGTCCAGGCTGCTGCCTCAAGAATAGAATTAATATCCAAACCCTTGAAAACAGCACGAGAACAAGCTACAGCACTAGTGGAACGAGCCTTAACAGAAGGATGGCTCTTCTCATGAAAAGGATAGCAAAAAGAAATGTTTTTAGATATCCAAAGAATGATTTGCTTGGAAACAGCCAAACCTAAAGACCTACGGTGAAAAAAAAGCTGATCATATTTCTAAAAAGCTTTAGTCTTATCCAAATATCTGAGCTGTCTATGTAAACCCAAAGTGTAAAAAAACTTCTCATTAGCAGACTGTGGAGAAGGAAAAAAAGTGGGCAAATGAACAGACTGATTAGGAGACAACTCATTAACTACCCTGCACATATAGAAGGATTAGTACAAAGGACACCCTGTCCTTATAGAAAACTAAAAAAGGAGGAACACCCATAAGGGCTTGCAGCTCAGACACCTGTCTGGCAGAAGTAAAGGCCAGAAGAATGGTCTTCGAAGAACAATGCTGTAAGGAAGCTGAAGCAGCAGGCTCAAAAGGAGCCTGAATCAATTTTTCTAAAACAAAATTAAGGACCCAGAAAGGAAGGGTAGGCTTCCTGGGAGGTGTAATGTGAAGGACACCTTTAAGAAACTGTTTGGCCTCAAATCTAGAGGCTAAAGGGGGAGTCAAAGGCAGACAGAGATTGCTGATAAGTGGGCGTTAACAGAATAATAGGCCAACACAGCATTGAACAATTCACATAAATAAGAGAACCAAAGGAATATCCACATTAAGTGGATACAGGTTATGAGAAAAACCACACAGAAAATCTCTTTCATTTGGAAAAGTAAGACTTATTAGCCTCCTGCAGGATCCAAAGCACATCCTCAGAAAAAAGGTGTCTGTAAGGGATCAAAACCCTATCAATCACAATGTCAGTTAAGTGTAGACAGGTGGGTATGGATGAGAGATCTCTTGTCTTGTGAGAGTAGGCCCACCCTGTGAGGTAACTTGTGATTATTGCCCTTGGCAAGATGTAGAAGAGGGAACCAATGCTCTCTGGGCCAAAAGGGAGTCACCAGCAAGATTCTGGGAGCATCCTGTTTTATCTTGAACAGGACTTTTGGAATGGCAGAAAGGAAGGCAAAAAGAAACATCCCCTCCCAAGAAAAAGAGAGGGCATCCACCTTCCAGGCCGGAGGGCATTGGACTCTGGCACAAAATAGAGGAACTTGTCTGTTCAGAGAGGAGGCAAACAGATCTATTTGAGGAGTACCTTACTGGTGGACAATGTCCAGAAACACATCCCTGTGAAGCATTCACTCATGGGATAGTGTTATGGATGTGCTCAGAGAATCTGCCACTATGTTCAGATCTGAGGGAATGCAAACTGCCTGAAGGGTCATCTGATACTGGACAGCTACCTCCCAAACCTGAAGGACTAACCTGCATAGGAGAAAAGACATTGTCCTCCCTTGCTGGCTGGCATACTGCATCATTGTGGTATTGTCTGAAAGAATCTTGATGCGCCCTGGAAGAAAGAGAATAAAAAGCTTGAACAACCAGAAGAGCTTTCATTTCTTTGATGCTGATGTGGTCTTTTTGTTGAAATTACCAAAGGCCCTGTACCATCACAGGGCTAAAGGAGGCCCTTCATCCCATGTCAGAGGCATCCATGAAAAGTTCCTGAGGGGAGGAAGCCCTGGATTGAGGGGACAACTGATGAATCCACCACTGAAGTTTAAGCTTGAAGCACAGAAGTAGAGAAACTAGAAAATCTAAACGATGAGAATGATGAAGCCAAACGGACTTTAGAAACCACTGAAGCTTTCTCATGTGGAGCTTGGCTAGATGTAGCATAGATAGAGCAAAATAGAGCAAAATCCTTAAAAGGTAAGACACCCTTGATCACTATAAGTAAAAAACTAAGAGCTCTCATAAAATCATCCAAAGCAAATTTTGAGAGAAAAATAGCTAAAGACTCAAAAGACAATCATAAGGCCTTCTTTAGCTATGTTAGAAACCTGGGAGGAAACTCCCAGATATGCTCAGAACTAGTTCAAAATGATGTGAAGATTACTTATCCTACAGACATTGCCAACATACTGGCTGACAGGTTCAGTGCAAACTTCTCCCCCCCCCCAAAGGAGAGATATCTATACCAAGCGATTGCAGCCCCCCAAACATCTCCAACGCCCAAGTGAGAAATGCTCTCTCCAAAGCAAAAACACAGCATCCATGGGACCTGATGGTGTCCCCGGCTGTGTGCTCCACTAACTCAATGAGGAATTAAACCCACAGCTAGGACAGCTGTTTAATCATAGTCTTACCTCTGGATACATTCAGGAGTGGCGCACTGCAACTGTGGTCCCACTTCACAAAAGCGGTGCCTCCACCGACCCTGGAAATTACCGGCCCATTAGCTTGACAAGCCTTATCTGCAAAGCCATGGAGAGGATCATAATGGACCTCATAAATAAAGACATAGGGAATTTGCAGACTTTGGATCCATCCCAGTTTGGCTTTGTCAAGGCAGATCATGCCTTCTAAACTTGGTTGACTTTTGAAACAGTCACCAAAGCCATTGATGAGGAAAGGCAGTCCATACAGCCTACCTCGATCTGGCGGCCTTTGATACAATACCCCACTCGGGTATCATTGAAAAACTCATCAGCTTAAATGTTAACCCATACATCACAAGATGGGTTGCAAACTGGCTGAGTGACAGAACCCACAGGGTCAGAGTTGCTGGCGCCATGTCAGACTCAAAGCCTGTCACAAGTGGTGTACCACAGGGCTCAGTCCTGGGCCCACTCTTGTTTGGCATCTACTTTTCCGAAGTACAAGCAAACACAGGAGGGTTATGGCTGACAGTTTGCAGATGACTGCAAACTGGCCATAGTAGAAAACACATCTGACACAGATATCCTTCAGAAGGGTCTCACAGAAATGGATAACTGGTGCCAGAGCCATGGCCTAAAGTTAAATGCCAAAAAATGCATAGTCATACCCTTCGGGAAAAACAAGGTTACCCCTAGCTACCAAATAGGTGGCAATCCACTGAGTACAGAAGAAGTTATCAGGGACCTGGGGACCCAGGTTGATAGTAGTCTGTCATTCGACACCCATGTAGCTAAAGTAGTTAGGAAGACCTTCTACATTGCCCACCTTATCATGAAGGGATTCTCATCTAGATCAAGGGAGGTCATAGGTTCATAGGTTCATAGGTTCATACTAGGCTATCTGCCCAAGGGCATTTATAAGCCTAGCCCATAGTTATGTGGCTTCGCCACCTTTAGTTTGAAGAAAACTATGCCTATCATTTTTCTGTGCCTCTGTCAAGCAGTGACACTGAAGTAATCCCTGGGGTATATCTGCGATCTCCCATCCATTGGTCAAGATTCCTCTTGAACAAGGCCAGCGAGGTGCTCTGCCTCACATGTACCGGGATTTTGTTCCACAGCATAGGGAGTCTCTGGGTGATGAATCTGTCCTCCAGCACGTTCTATTTATAACCGTGTCAAGGTTTAAGTCTCCCCCTTGTGGTTCTGAGGGATCTAGATTTTTGAGGTGAAGCATATTCATCAAATCTGGGTTTGACATGGCCTTATATGTCAGGCACAGGTCACCTCTGAGCAAGCGGTATGAGACTGAATAAAGCTGGGGTTCTTTCAGTCGGGCAGCATAAGACATATTTTGAGACCCTTTATCCTTTTGGTGAGGAACTTTTGGGGCCTTTCAAGCTGCATCAGGTGTCTGGTCAGATACATTCGAGCGGGCATTGTACTCAATCATAGGTCTAATGAGTGATGAGTACAGGGGACGATGACCTCCCTTGATCTAGATGTGAATCCCTTCATGATCAGGTGGGCGATATAGAAGGTTTTCCTAACTACTTTAGCAACATGAGTGTCAAGCGAAAGACTACTGTCAACATGGGTCCCCAAGATCTGATGACTTTTTCTGTGCTCAGTGGATTGTCACCTATATGGTAGCTAGGGGTAACCTTGTTTTCCCAAAGGGTATGACTATGACATTTTTGGCATTTAACTTCAGGCCATAGTTCTGAAACCAGTTATCTGATCTCAGTGAGGCCTTTCTGTAGGATATCTGTGTCACTTGGGAAGTTACTATGGCTCCCAATTTGCAATCATCTGCAAACTTTGTCAGCCATAGTCCCTCCTGTGTTTGCTTGGACTTCAGAAAAGTAGATACCAAACTGGAGTGGACCCAGGACAGATCTCTGTGGGACTCCACTTGTGACTGGCTTTGACAGTCTGACTTGGCTCCAGCTACTCTGACCCTGTGGGTTCCATCTGTGAGCCAGTCTGCAACCCATCTAGTGATGTATGGGTTGATGCCTAGCTGATGAGTTTTTCTGTAATACCTGAGTGGGGAATTGTATCAAAGGCCTTTGCCAGATCAAGGTAGGCTGTATGAACCACCTTGCCTTCATCCACAGCTCTGTTGACTGTCTTAAAGATGTCAACCAGGTTGAGAAGGCATGATCTACCCTTCACAAAGCCAAACTGTGTGGGATACAGAGTTTGGAAGTTCCTATATCCTTGTTTATTAGGTCCATGATGATGTGTTCCATAGCTTTGCATATCAGACTCATCAGGCTAATGGGACGATAGTTCCCAGGGTCTGTAGTTGTTCCTCCTTTGTGGAGAGGGATGACTGTAGCAGTCGCCATTGGTAGGGACAAAGCCTGAGGTGAGGCTGTGACTGAAGAGGGCACACAGGTGAGGTTTCAGTTTATTCTGTAGCTCATGTAGAACACAGCCAGGGATATTGTCAGGTCTCATACAAGCTGCATTCTTGGCCTTGGACAGTGCTGTTTTAACCTGTGTAGCAGTAATACTGGGTGCCTGGCAATCTACTGGTATTTTGATTGGTCCTTTGGGGCGGAAGAGGGGTAAAGTTGGCACTGAATCTGTCGGCCAGTATACTGGCAATATCTGTTGGCTCGGTATAGGAGGTACCATTGTGCAGTAGCTCAGGGCAAATCTGGGTATTGCCATGGATATTCTTCACATATAGAAGGCCTTGTGGTTGTGTCTACTATCTGCTGCAATTCTGTTTTCATAGCTAGCTTTAGAGGATTTGATGAGGGATCTCAACTCTTTGTTGAGGCTGAGGAGGAATTTTCCAGTCTTGGGACTTCACCTTATTCTGCATCAGTTTCCTCCTCCTGTTGTAGAGTTTGTTTATGGCAGAAGACCACCAGACTGGGTTCCTTTTTTTGGAGGAGAGCGTCTTGGTTCTATTGGGTATTCCAAGATCCATGCATTTGTGTGCGTGTTCGTACAGTGCATTGGTGTATGATTCGGCAGTCATGCAACTGTTCTCCATTTGCATGGGTGCCATGAAGTTAGCCACCTCTGTTTTAGGAGCCCAAAGTTAGCTTTGGAGAAGTTTTCATGGTGGTTACCTTTGGGGGATGTTGATTTCCAAGGTGATTAGTTTGTGGTCGGATCTAACCAGGGAGGAGCTGACTACTGATACAGAGCAACAGTCACCCCATGTTAGTAATGACCAGGTCATAGATGTTGCTACCTCTAGTGGGGTAAGAACAAGCTGGTCCAGGGCAGTGGAATTCATGAATTCCAGGAAACATTGGGCAAGTGTATTGGTACATGAGTAGTTTTCCCAGTTAATGGAGGGGTAGTTGAAGTTGCCCAGTATGAGAGTGTTTGGTTGGACCCTAATATTCTCCAGGGTGTTAGGAGCATGGAGGAAAGAGTCTTGGGACACGGTTGGGGACCTACAGCAGGCTATGACCTGAATCTGTCTTACCCAGTGTTAGCTGCACCTGAATTATCTCCATTATGTTGAGCTACCTGTCTGGAGGTGTGTGCATCCTTTATGAATATGGAAACACCACCACTTCTGGAGCTTCAGTCAAAGTACTGGGGCCAAAAGTTGTGGAATGACTTCTAGCCTGGTAGTGCAGAGGTGCTTTCTGCTGCTTTGAACCAGGTCTCTGTTACAGCACAAATGTCGATGTTCTCCATTTTAAGGAGTGTTTTGAGCTAGCGCATTTTGAGATTTAGACTTCTAGCATTGAGCAGCATGACCCTCGGATGGCATTTGTTTGTAGCTGTTATGGTGGTAATTTGGTCTTTGGAACACCACCTAAAACAGGCACTATAGGGGTGGCAAGAGCCTTGGCCAGTATCTGGAAGCCCAGGAGTGAAAGATGCAGGCTATCTCTGGCAAAGCATCGTGGTCTGTTAATCATGTCATCCCAGGCAGACAGATACTGGATCCTCTAGAATGACATCAGAAACTTAGCCAATTGTTGATGTAAAGGGTACACTTATGTCACATGCATGCTCCCCACACACGGTGTGGTAAACACATCCAGAAGGAAAAAGGACCAGGATAAGGGAGGGTGTGAATGCTGCAACAGTGAAGGACATCTCCTGTTAGAATAAGATTTTACACAACTGTACTATGTCCTTCCATATCACAGCTGCAGCATTCTTTACAATAGGAAGAGTGCAAAAGCTCAGGAAGACTGGGAGGAGGAGGAATGGCCAAGCAGAGCCCTCTAGGAAACCATGGAGAATGGCCCTGGTAAAACAATCTCTGGTCCTAGAAATCACATCCAACTTATAGTGTTTGTAAAGGTATGCACAGAAGTCCAGGCTGCTGCCTCAAGAATAGAATTAATATCCAAACCCTTGAAAACAGCACGAGAACAAGCTACAGCACTAGTGGAACGAGCCTTAACAGAAGGATGGCTCTTCTCATGAAAAGAATAGCAAAAGAAATGTTTTAGATATCCAAAGAATGATTTGCTTGGAAACAGCCAAACCTAAAGACCTACGGTGAAAAAAAAGCTGATCATATTTCTAAAAAGCTTTAGTCTTATCCAAATATCTGAGCTGTCTATGTAAACCCAAAGTGTAAAAAAACTTCTCATTAGCAGACTGTGGAGAAGGAAAAAAAGTGGGCAAATGAACAGACTGATTAGGAGACAACTCATTAACTACCCTGCACATATAGAAGGATTAGTACAAAGGACACCCTGTCCTTATAGAAAACTAAAAAAGGAGGAACACCCATAAGGGCTTGCAGCTCAGACACCTGTCTGGCAGAAGTAAAGGCCAGAAGAATGGTCTTCCAAGAACAATGCTGTAAGGAAGCTGAAGCAGCAGGCTCAAAAGGAGCCTGAATCAATTTTTCTAAAACAAAATTAAGGACCCAGAAAGGAAGGGTAGGCTTCCTGGGAGGTGTAATGTGAAGGACACCTTTAAGAAACTGTTTGGCCTCAAATCTAGAGGCTAAAGGGGGAGTCAAAGGCAGACAGAGATTGCTGATAAGTGGGCGTTAACAGAATAATAGGCCAACACAGCATTGAACAATTCACATAAATAAGAGAACCAAAGGAATATCCACATTAAGTGGATACAGGTTATGAGAAAAACCACACAGAAAATCTCTTTCATTTGGAAAAGTAAGACTTATTAGCCTCCTGCAGGATCCAAAGCACATCCTCAGAAAAAAAGGTGTCTGTAAGGGATCAAAACCCTATCAATCACAATGTCAGTTAAGTGTCGACAGGTGGGTATGGATGAGAGATCTCTTGTCTTGTGAGAGTAGGCCCACCCTGTGAGGTAACTTGTGATTATTGCCCTTGGCAAGATGTAGAAGAGGGAACCAATGCTCTCTGGGCCAAAAGGGAGTCACCAGCAAGATTCTGGGAGCATCCTGTTTTATCTTGAACAGGACTTTTGGAATGGCAGAAAGGAAGGCAAAAAGAAACATCCCCTCCCAAGAAAAAGAGAGGGCATCCACCTTCCAGGCCGGAGGGCATTGGACTCTGGCACAAAATAGAGGAACTTGTCTGTTCAGAGAGGAGGCAAACAGATCTATTTGAGGAGTACCTTACTGGTGGACAATGTCCAGAAACACATCCCTGTGAAGCATTCACTCATGGGATAGTGTTATGGATGTGCTCAGAGAATCTGCCACTATGTTCAGATCTGAGGGAATGCAAACTGCCTGAAGGGTCATCTGATACTGGACAGCTACCTCCCAAACCTGAAGGACTAACCTGCATAGGAGAAAAGACCTTGTCCTCCCTTGCTGGCTGGCATACTGCATCATTGTGGTATTGTCTGAAAGAATCTTGATGCGCCCTGGAAGAAAGAGAATAAAAAGCTTGAACAACCAGAAGAGCTTTCATTTCTTTGATGCTGATGTGGTCTTTTTGTTGAAATTACCAAAGGCCCTGTACCATCACAGGGCTAAAGGAGGCCCTTCATCCCATGTCAGAGGCATCCATGAAAAGTTCCTGAGGGGAGGAAGCCCTGGATTGAGGGGACAACTGATGAATCCACCACTGAAGTTTAAGCTTGAAGCACAGAAGTAGAGAAACTAGAAAATCTAAACGATGAGAATGATGAAGCCAAACGGACTTTAGAAACCACTGAAGCTTTCTCATGTGGAGCTTGGCTAGATGTAGCATAGATAGAGCAAAATAGAGCAAAATCCTTAAAAGGTAAGACACCCTTGATCACTAAGTAAAAAACTAAGAGCTCTCATAAAATCATCCAAAGCAAATTTTGAGAGAAAAATAGCTAAAGACTCAAAAGACAATCATAAGGCCTTCTTTAGCTATGTTAGAAACCTGGGAGGAAACTCCCAGATATGCTCAGAACTAGTTCAAAATGATGTGAAGATTACTTATCCTACAGACATTGCCAACATACTGGCTGACAGGTTCAGTGCAAACTTCTCCGCTCCCCAAAAGGAGATATCTACACCAAGCGATTGCAGCCCCCAAACATCTCCAAGCCCAAGTGAGAACTGCTCTCTCCAAAGCAAAAACACAGCATCCATGGGACCTGATGGTGTCCCCGGCTGTGTGCTCCACTAACTCAACGAGGAATTAAACCCACAGCTAGGACAGCTGTTTAATCATAGTCTTACCTCTGGATCATTACCCAGGGGTGGCGCACTGCAACTGTGGTCCCACTTCACAAAGCGGTGCCTCCACCGACCCTGGAAATTACCGCCCATTAGCTTGACAAGCCTTATCTGCAAAGCCATGGAGAGGATCATAATGGACCTCATAAATAAAGACATAGGAATTTGCAGACTTTGGATCCATCCCAGTTTGGCTTTGTCAAAGGCAGATCATGCCTTCTAAACTTGGTTGACTTTTGAAACAGTCACCAAAGCCATTGATGAGGGAAAGGCAGTCCATACAGCCTACCTCGATCTGGCGAAGGCCTTTGATACAATACCCCACTCGGGTATCATTGAAAAACTCATCAGCTTAAATGTTAACCCATACATCACAAGATGGGTTGCAAACCGGCTGAGTGACAGAACCCACAGGGTCAGAGTTGCTGGCGCCATGTCAGACTCAAAGCCTGTCACAAGTGGTGTACCACAGGGCTCAGTCCTGGGCCCACTCTTGTTTGGCATCTACTTTTCAGTACAAGCAAACACAGGAGGGTTATGGCTGACAAAGTTTGCAGATGACTGCAAACTGAAGCCATAGTAGAAAACACATCTGACACAGATATCCTTCAGAAGGGTCTCACAGAAGCGGATAACTGGTGCCAGAGCCATGGCCTAAAGTTAAATGCCAAAAATGCATAGTCATACCCTTGGGAAAAACAAGGTTACCCCTAGCTACCAAATAGGTGGCAATCCACTGAGTACAGAAGAAGTTATCAGGGACCTGGGGACCCAGGTTGATAGTAGTCTGTCATTCGACACCCATGTAGCTAAAGTAGTTAGGAAGACCTTCTACATTGCCCACCTTATCATGAAGGGATTCTCATCTAGATCAAGGGAGGTCATAGTCTCCCTTTACTCATCACTCATCAGACCAATGATTGAGTACAATGCCCCATTCGCAATGTATCTGACTCGACACTTGCAGCAGCTGGAGAGGCCACAAAAGTTCCTCACCAAAAGGATAAAGGGTCTCAAACATCTGTCCTATGCTGCCCAACTGAAAGAACTCCAGCTCTATTCAGTCGCTTACCGCTTGCTCAGAGGTGACCTTTGCCTAACATACAAGGCCATGTCAAACCCAGATTTGATGAATATGCTTCACCTCAAAAATCTAGATCCGTCAGAGCCACAAGGGCTGGAGACTTAAACCTCGACACGGCTATTAATAGGACGTGCTGGAGGGATAGATTCATCACCCAAAGACTCCCTATGCTGTGGAATAAAATCCCGGTATATGTGAGGCAGAGCACCTCGCTGGCCTTGTTCAAGAGAAATCTTGACCAATGGATGGGAGATCGCAGATATACCCCAGGGATTACCTCAGTGTCACTGCTCAACAGAGGCACAGCAAAATAATGGGTATAGTTCCCCATACTAAAGGGGTGGCGTAAGCCACAAAACTATGGGCTAGGCTTGTAAATGCCCTCGGGCAGATAGCCTAGTATGAACCTATGAACCTATGAACCTATGAATGGTAGAAGCCATGTAACCCAGAGCCCTCAGAAATTCTCTGGCTGTTATTGAGGCCAGAGTAAGAAGGGTTTGAAAAAAGTAATGAAAATTAAAGCCTAGGAAAGAGAAAGAAATGCAGCAGTGCAAAAGTATTGATCCTGTAACCCAGAAAAACATGATCCTGAGAAGGAGTGAGGAATGACTTCTGGATATTTACAGTAAACCCCAGGCTTTGCAAGACAGAAATCAAAGTGTAGATGCTGAAGTAAGATCTCTTGAGAAGAGGCCTAAAGAAACAGGTCGTCCAGGTAGGTAAAGAAATGTATCCCCTTTAGCCTGCAAAAAAAGTAATCACAGGAGCGAGGTATTTGGTGAAGACTCTTGGGGCAGTAGAGAGGCCAAAGGGCAAAGCAGAGAACTGAAAATGTATTTATTTATTTACCGGGATAGTCCGACTGGCTACATGTCCATTTTCAGTGAAGGCCCGGGGAGAAAAGCTCCACATAAACAAACTTACACAGAAGTTAGCAAACAATTATAAAAACAAAGTGATTATATACAATGGGATAGTAGTGTTCCCTAGTAGGGACTCTCAATTCTCATGGACAGACAAAAGTAAGAGACATCAGATTGGAAGCAGAGCTTGGTGATGTAGTTACAAGTTATGATAAATGCAGAATATGCTTTTAGTTTATAATTTAATCAGGGTTGGTACATGGGCATAGCCAATTCACTTTGAAATACTGTTTGAGTTTTGTTTTGAAGAGACTTTTGGAGGACTGTAGGGTTATATAGTTTGGCAACGAATTCCAGGTTTTGTCAATGAAGCTGGCAAACAGGGATTCACCAGCAGAGTTATTAGCTTTGTGGGTTTGTACCAGTAGTTTATCAGCTGACCGTGGGATCTTAGGCTGCTATATGGCTTAATAATATTTTTAAGTGAGGGGGTATCCTCAGGGTGGTACAAAATTTTGTGTGCTATTAAGAGTTGATTGAATTAAGCTGGGCAGTTCTAGCCACTCTAGTTGTTTAAGGTTCTGGCAGTGGTGGGTTCTATAGCTGGAGCCAGTGGCGGGTTCTATAGGTGGAGCCAGTGGCGAATCAGGCAATATGATTGTAGCTATGGGACAGCTTACCTAGTTCGGATTTGTTGAGGTTTGAGAGTACAGACGAGGCATATAAAAGAGTAGAGAGTAGGTTTGATCGGGCAATTGCAGTCCTATAGCCAGTGGGGTTAAAAATTTCTTGTTTCTATACAGTGATCCAAGCTTCTTATGCCAGGAAGCAACACAAACATAAAAACTTCCTGAAAAGGGGATGAATAGGAATGAGAAGATAAGCATCCTTGACGTCCAGAGACACTAGAAAAGCCTGTGGAAGCAGCAGAGGGCACAAAGTCTGAAGGGACAGCATTCGAAAGGAAGGGGACCTTCAGAAAGGTGTTCAAATGACAGAGGTCCAGAATGGGTCTGTAAGTGCAATCTTTCCTGGGAACCAAAAACATTCTGGAGTAAAAACTCTTCGCCCTTTGAGAAACTAGAACTTCCTGAACAGTTCCTAAAGTCAAAAGATCCTGAAGCACCCCTGGAAAGAAAGCCAACCATTTCTGAGAGGGCTGAGGAATGCCCCTTAAAGGGGGAAGAGATTTCAGGACAATGAAGTACCCTAGGCGGACAATGGAAAAAACGCAGGAATCTTGAGCAATCTTTAAATAAACTGTATGATATAGGGAAAAGGGAATGCGACTGAGAAAAGCAGGATAGTCAGACAGCACATGGTTTTGTCAGGAAAAGGAGATTTGTGGTCACGGCAGTATGGATAGGTTTAGCAGGAGGAGCCCTTTTACCCTTGGGAGGAGTTTCAGACTGGAGTAATTTCTTTGAAACTTAGACAAAGGAGAAACAAAAACAAAAACATGTTTAATTTCCTGCAAAGCCTTACCTTTTTTTTTTTTGAACAAGAAACATCTTTGGTAAATGATCATGTATGACACAGTCCATGTTACATTTATATAAATGAAAATAAACCATAGCGACACAATTGTAGTTGCAAACATTTATTTATTTGACATTTATTGACCGGGTTAGTCTGACTGGGCAGTTGGCCATTTTATGCGGAGGCCCAAGGAGAAAATCTCCAAAGGATACAAACAAAATAATGTATGACTAAAGTAATGCAAAACAGAAGAAATACAGTATATAATTGGTACATAAATTATATTTACAACATTTGATCAAAAGAATCAGGTACAACCAGTTACAGTTTTTTATTCATTAAGAATTAGGTTCAAAAAATTGTCAAAAAAATTGGGGTAACACAGAACATCCATTCTAAGGGAGAGATGTTGAAATACAACCTACATTTCTGACATAACTGATAGAAGTTAATTTAGAGTCAGGAAATAGATGCTGAGGTTAAGAAGGGGGGGGGTAGATTAAGTAGGATCAAAGCAAGACCAAGCCCATGATTTTAATAGGTGCTCTTTTAGAGTTTTCTTGAAGCAATTTTGGTTAGAAATAGATCTTAAGCTTAAGGGGTATATATAGTTTGCTCCATGCCTTGGAGACGGAGTAATTATAGAGGAGCTTGCCAATGTTTTTTCTGGAATTGTAGATTTCCAGGAGGTGTTGTTCAGAGCAACGGAGTGTGCAAGTAGGAGTATAGAGGGAGACAAAATCAGACAGTGCAAGACCGAAGTTGGGTTGGTATTGGTAGGAGAGGGTCACATGAAGCTGACAAAGGAGAAGTTGATGTTGAAATTCGAGCAACTGTAAGGTTTTTTAGAAATATGCAGTGATGAGAGCAATAGGGTTGATTTGCTGTGAATCCGGCAATTTTATTGTATGTTAGTTCAAGGTGGGACAAGAGATTGGCTTGGAGATTACTAAGGATTGGGTCAGCATACAGTAAGGTATGGAGTAGGTAGGCTTTAGCAAGACACTTTAGCTTCGTTTGAGAGAATTTTTACTTCTGTAGAGCAGGCCAAGTTTTTGATGGGTCTTTTTGACACAATTTTAGATATTAGATTGGATTTTAATTGGTCATCTATTATAACTTCTAGTAGTTTTGTAAGTGATTCTACATTAAGAGATGTATTGTTCAGGGAGGACACAGAGAAGGTAGATTTGTGGTGTCGGAGAGACTTTGGGAGGAATAGAAGTCTTTTTTTTTTTTTCCCCAGGGATAAGTAGGAATTGCTTAGATGTAAGCCATTTTTTAACTGAGTGCAGTGAGTCTTGGGTAAGAGTGAGGAGGTGGGGAAGATTGCCAGAAGAGTAAATTATAGTGGAGTCATCGGCATACTGTATTAAAGAAGACTGCGAGCAGGAAGAGTGTAGGTCATTGATGAAAATTTTAAAAAGTAGGTGTCCAAGAATGGAGCCTTGTGGAACCCCTTGTTTGGATGGGAAGGAAGGGGCTGAGAACAGAGAGCCATTTTAAAGACTGGACTCTGTTGGAGAGAGAGCTAGAGAACCAGGAGACAGCAGAGTTAGAGAGATTAAGGTTGGATAGTTTAGACAGAAGTAGGTTGTGGAAGACTGTGTTGACGCCTTTTGAGTGGTCAAAGAACAGGCAAGAGACTAATTAGTTGTCATCACGAGATCTAGAGATAGTCTGAATAAAATGTATTAGTGCTGTTGCTGTACTATGGCTAGGACAAAAGCTGTGTTGAGTGGGAGTAAGGAAATTTTCTTGAAGGTGGTGATCTAGTAGCTGCTTGTTGATGCACTTGAGGATCTTGGACAATGGCGACAGAATGGCTATTAGCCTGAAATTAGAGGGGTCAGTAGAGTTAACTTGTGTGTAAGGGTACAGCAAAGAATTTCTTCCAGATATCAGGAACTGCGGCTTCTTGCACTAATCTAGCAATTAGTATGGAGATGGGATAAGTGATAGAAGTTCAGGGTCACCATGAAGTAATGGTACAGAAGCAGCACTGTCTGCAAGGTGAGCAACTTGCATATAAATATTTCACCATGGGCAATAATGCCTTTTGAGCCTACCAATATACCAGAATAGTTGTTCCCATAAGTATCAGGCTGTTTTTAAAAATATCTAAACTACTGCTTACTTTAATGTAATTTGGTAGTCTACTTCATGCATTATCCTACTGTCTCTGAGAACCAATTAATATACTTCTCATTCCTATAGAACCTTCTACATAGGTTGCCTGATGATTCCCTACTATTTTTGATTAACCCCAAACCTTCCCAGACGTAGTTAAGGTCTCCTCATAAATATTTCTCAGTTTTGAAAGTTAATATATTTTAGTCTTTAATAACAAGTTTCTGAGTCTATATTTCATCAAATGGCCACATTGTCGAATGGCATTTAATCGGAAATGCATTCACTGAACCCCTCTAATTACATATACCAACTCCGAGATCGCACTACAATGGGGAAAAGGGCAAATTTCCTGATCCCTACAGTAATGTGATCTCAGTAAGAACAGTTCAACAAACAGCATTTCCAATGAAATGCTGTTCGACAATGTGGCTGTTTGGTGAAATACGGACCCAGATTTTCACATCTATGAACTACCTTGTTATAGTTCTGCTGTACTCTTTCCAGTTTAGTCATGCTCGTTTTCTTATAAGGCTACCATATTGTTATTCTATACTCAAATTTGGGTCTAATATAACTGACTTCATCATTTCTGATTTCCTACCCTTTATAAATCTTTTTTTATACAACTTATCTTTTCTACAACTATCATTAATCAACGGGTTGATAATGATTATAAAAACTCAAAGCTGGATCCACCCATGCACCGAGGTCCTTAAATGAATCCGCAGTTTCAAATCAGTGTGTGCTGTATTAAATATTCACCTTTCAATTTACGTCTCCCAAATCTCATATTCTTTGCTTTTGGTGTATTTATCAGCATATTATTTTCCTGTGCCCAAATTATAAAATCTAGTTAAGTTCGTTTGCAGGCATGCCTTTACACATGTAATCAGTTAACCCATTTTCAAGTCATCTACATAAAATCCTTACAACACTTCAGATAACAGATCAGAAAAGATACAACCTAAACAAACATGGGCCTATGAAAAAGCCCTGTGGGACACCCTGACTAACTTAGAATTTCACCTGTCCAATTGCTGTATGACACCTGCCATGTCCTACTTGTATGCCACGCAGCTATCAATACCCAATTTATTCTAATTTATGGATCAGTACTTTGTGTATGACCTTATCCAATTCAGAAATTAAATCTACACAAATTACATCACTGCACCCTTTTATTCATAGCTATTATTACATTGTTACAGAGCATCATGTACAGGTGGTAATAGATCTATGTTCAACACATGCATGCTGATATATGGTTTTATGTCTCAATCTTGACAATTGAACTAATATAACTTTCTCCATTATTCTTCCACAACACGAAAATAAACTTCTGGGCCTATATGACTCTGGGTTCATCCTACTCCCCTTTCCCTTAAAGACAGGTTTAATAAGTGCATTTCTCCAATCCTGAAGAATCTCCTCATATTTATATGACCTAGTGAATAACAGATAACGGTACTTTAAGTTCATGCCAATGTGTTCTCAGGTCTCCTCCCTGTGCTTTTTTTGGCTCCAGTTTTTGTAGATCTTTAACAATTTAATTTTAGTTCACTATCGGAGGTTACCTGGACATCATTAGGACAATTCAGCACCCCTCTGTGGATCCAAACCGCTCTGCATAATATTTTGTAAATATATCGATAATCTGTTGTATCCAGGAATAAATTTTAGATCTACACACAGTTTATCAATTTGTCTTTACTCCTACCACATCTTGTTTATCTATAAAATATTTCCTATTATTCTCAATACCTTTATATAATTTTTCTCTAAATTTTTCTTGATCTTGTCTCTCAGTACATTTCTCTGTCCAGCTTAATTCGGTTTTCAAAGTCATACATAGACATCTTTTCCATTTCTTATATTTTTTGTCTTTCACCTTAGTCAAGTATCTTGTTTTTATGGAAATATATCCTCCTGAAGTTGTGTGCCTACAACCTTAATGTTAAATATTTCTTTTTTTTTTTTTGCATTTAATTTCTCTTTCAAAGCTTTCCACATTCCTTCTGCAGTTTTTCCACTGAACACATCTCTCCAATTAGCTTCACACAGTGACTGTTTTGCTTCCATATAATCGGTTATTAACCTTCTCTGCACGGATTTAAATTTGATTTTTTTTTTGCAACAAATTAACCTGTAAAGGTTATAAAACTCCATAATCACTGCACATCAGTGGTAGTAAAACTTGACATCAACTAACAGTAATTTCTTTAGGAACACAATGTTTAGTCTGTTCTGCTCCCCAGTAAACTTTTTCACAACCTGAAGCAATTTTTGTTCCTGAACATACTGTAAATAAATTTCCTCACTAATGTTGTTGAAAAAAATATATACTCATAACGTTCATTCTGTGTTGTCCATTTTCATTCTACCTCAACTGTTGGGTTCAGATCTGATTCTTGGATCTGACACTGCCACTTTTTCCAGCTCGTGGAACACAAACTCTTGAGCTCCTCACTTTACCCATAACGGCCTAGTCACCTAACATACCTCAGATCTTGTTTGCTGCCCACAGACCAGAAAAGTATTAAGGCATTATGATACAACAGAATCAAACTCAAACAAAAACTGCAGTTCTTGCAGCATCCTTATATCTTTCCAAGAGTAAAGCAGGGGGGGGGGGGGGTTGGTGTGAAGGAAGTTGAGGAAGAATGAAAAGAGACTACAAATATGGACCGTAACTGGGAAAAGCCGAAGACACAACAACAGTGAGTATATAACTTTATCTGATGTCATTTTCATTCATTCCTCAATTGTTGAAACAGAGTCCTCAGCTACCTAAAATTCCGGCAGTGCTCTAAGGAAGGGCATTACTGAGCACAGCTGAACCAAAGGCTGCTCTTCCTGTAGAAACCAGAGGCAATTTGTAATTATCAATAAAGGTATGAGGATTAGCCCACGTTGCATCTGCACAAATATCATCCAAAGAAATTCTAGACTGAAGAAGTTGCCAAAGACCTGGTGGAATAGGCTTTTGACGGTTTTCGTAAAAGCAGCCCCACTTTTTGTATACAAAAGTAATATAAATCAGTCAACCATTTAGCAAAAATTACTCTGGAAACTGGTTTGTCTAACTTTGATTCCAAAAAGGAAGCAAATAATTGTTTGGATTTCCTGAGATTTTTGGTTCCGTGAAGACAGAAATGTCTGAACATCCAGTAAGTGCAACATATATTCTTCTTTATTTGAGAATTTGGAAAGATGACTGGATGGTTGATAAGTTCCTTAATGCTGGACTCTGACACCAGCTGGGGTAGAAAGGACAGATTGGTCTGCAACAATACTCTATCCTTGTGGAAAATCAAATAAGGGAGTTTAGGTGAGGCAATTCCAACACCCTTCTTGCAAAAGTAAAAAGGACAAAGAAAAAATAGTGTAAAATCTTACCGTAACCATACATGTCCTTCTCTTCCATGTTGCAGTATTCTAGTTGTGGGATTTCCTGCCCTCAAGCGACTTGTATGTCCGCTCCTATACAAAAGCTTCAGCTTGGCTGTGCAGCGTGTGTGAAATGTCAGACGCAAGGCCATAAACCAGGTCAGAGATTTTAGTTCAAACTTAGATGATGGCTCAAAAGGGAGTTGAGTTACGTTCTGCAAAAAGAATAGTTGTGTAAGAGCTTACCATAACCTTAGATGTCCTTCTCTTCCATGTTGCAGTACTTGTAACTGTAGGGAGGTTGCTGCCTGCAGCACCTGACATCTGGCCAGTATACAAAAGTCTTAGGAACACAGGTACATGTGACATTGCATGTCAGAGCCATCGGCTATAAAAGTGACGTCTGCATGTACCCACTTCAGAAATGACTGCCGCAGTCGACCCTCTAGGAAGCAAGAAAAGGAAGCTTTTCAGACCAACATATGCTACCAGGCTAGAAGGAACCTAATAGAGGTGTGCTTGTTGCTGTGCCCCATTTGGATGGAGAGAAGGTAGGGACATGCCACCCCAGATGGATAAACAGAATAAGAGGGGGTACGAGGGCGGGGGTTGAATACTGCAACATGGAAGAGAAGGACATCTAAGGTTATGTTAAGTTCTTACACAACTCTATGTCCTTCTATTCTCATGTTGCAGTATTTCTAACTGTAGGGACAGTACCAAAGCTTTAGGTATGAGCCTGGGAGGTAGGTTGACAGGCCTGGTCTATGAGACCCTGTAAAATTGACCTAGCAAACCAAGTTCTGACTCTAGAGGTCAAGTCTAGCTTGTAGTGCTCGGTAAAGTTACGGACTGAGGACAAGGTGGCCACTTCCAGTAAGGAAGCGTAGTCTACCCCCCCTAAAAAAGGCTGCTGAAGAAGCAGCTGCCCTAGTAGAATGAGCTCTCGCATTGGCAGTTTAATTTTTTCCATGAAAAGAATAAGAAGAGATAGCTTAAGAAATCCATGATGATATAGTCTGTTTAGAGACTGCCTTCCCCAAGGCCCTTGGGTGAAAAGGAGACAAATAGCTGGTCAGACTTTCCAATGGATTTGGTCTTGTCCAGGTAATACCCAAGTTGTCTATGAACATCCAAGGCATTTAGGGTTCTTTCAGAGGACTTAGAAGGGTGAGGGAATAAAACAGGAAGGTTAATGGTCTGATTCAAGGACAGTTCATTAACCACTTTAGGCATGAAGGAAGGATTAGTCCTGAGGGAGACCCAGTCCTTGTGGAAGATTAGGTAAGGAGGGGTAGCCATCAGGGCTTGAATTTCTGAGACCCTCCTGGCTGATTAGAGCTACCAGTAATACTGTTTTCCAAGTATATAGCTTCAGTGATGCTAAGTGAGCTGGCTCACATGGAGGTAGTGAGAGTTTCTCAACAACAAAATTGAGGTCCCATGAAGGGGGTATCGGTTTACGACGGGGTCTGAAATGCAGGACCCCTCTTAAAAATAGTTTTACCTCTAATCTGGATGCCAAAAGAGGTACCAAGGGAAGACTGGTAGAAATGGCTGACAGGAGTATCTTAATGGAAGAGTAAGTCAGTCCTGAATGTAGAAGCTTTACACAAGTAAGAAAGGACCACAGGAATAAGAAAAGGGTCCTGTTTTTTCTTTTGACACCACCTGGAGAATCTTTTCCATTTTAACACAGTTTCTCCTGGCACTAGGTTTCCTGGCCTCCTGCAGGACAGTGAGTACATCCTCTGAATATAGGTGTCTGAAGGGGATCAGAACTCTATCACCCATAGATTGAGTCTGAGGTTGAGCACATGAGGATGTATGAGAGACCCCCTTGTCTTGTGAGAGTAGGTTGAATCAGTGGAGTAACCTGTGGTGATTGCCCTTGGCTAGTAGATGAAGTAGGGGAAACCACTGCTGTCTTGGCCAAAAGGGAGTCACCAGCAGGATTTTTGGTTTGTCCCTCTGAAGCTTCAGGACTTTTTTGAATTAGTGTGAAGGGGGAAAGGCATAAAGATACATCCCTGCCCAAGAAAAAGAGAAGGAGTCACCTTCCAAGCCTGTGGATGTGGCTCACTTGTGCTAAACAGAGGCATCTGCCTGTTCTGGGAGGAGGCAAACAGATCTGCCTGAAGAATATCCACTTGTGAATAAGATCCAAAAAGACCTCCCTGTGAAATATCCATTCGTGAGAGGGTGCAGAGGTTCTGCTGAGTGTCCGCCATCACATTCTCTGCAGAAGGAATGTACACTGCTTGCAGGTGAATGCAGTTTTGCTGCTAGGGACCAAATCTGAATTGCCAAGCTGCAAAGCAGGTAGGACCTTGCCCCCCCCCCCCCCCCCCCGCTTGTTGATATACCACAGGACAGTCATATTTGTCTGTGACTACTTTCATGGTACCTGATAGGAGAATTTGGTGGAATGTTTGCAATCCTAGGAGAAGGGCCCTCATCTCTTTGATAGTGATGTGGTCCCTTTGCCTGAGGGAGGACCATTCTCCCTGAACTTTGTTGTGGATTTGCAAAACTGCTCCCCAACCCAGGTATTAAGCATCTGTGAAGATTTGTTGCAAGGGTGGGGGGATCTGCAAAGGTATACCCTGATTGAGGCAGATGGATGCAATCCACCATTCCAGTTCTTTTTTCAGGCATGGAAGGAGAGGTAGGAGAATATCCAGAGGGTGGGAATGTTGGTTCCACAGACTCTTCAGCACCTACTGGAACTTCCTCATATGCAGCCTTGCCAAGAGAAGCATAGGTAATCAAGGATGCCATGTGGCCTAGGACTCTCAGGAATTCCCTGGCAGATAAGAGGTTTGGAGAGAGAGAAGTGTTTGGAGGTAATGGGTGATGGTTTCTACCTTTTGACAAGGGATGAAGGCTGCCATCTGGTCTGTTTTTATCCTGCACCCTAAGAAAACCAGGTCTTGGGTGGGTGCCAGGTTAGACTTTTCTTGGTTCACTGTGAACACTAGGGTTTCCAGGGTTTTGGTCACCATGCATAGGTGATGCCGAAGGGTGTGGCTGTCCTGGTGAAGTATCAAGAAGTCGTCCAGGTATGGGTATATTTGAATGCCCTACATTCTGCAGTTGGCGCTAAGTTATGTACTTACCATAACGTTTCCTGTTTGTTGTCCACCTCGCCTACATTCTTACAGGTTGGGTTCGGAGTCTATCACGGCTCCGACTTGGCCGAATACTAAAGCTCGAGAGCTTCCACTGACTCGAGGCTAACACCTATCCCATGATGCTTTGGGCCACATCCCCAGATCTTGTTTGCAAGCGAAAGCTTTAGACTGACCCAAATAACTACACCAGAAAAATATATCTATATACAGATGTTTGGTATGAGACAAAAAGCCCCGAGACTCCAAATCATCATAACTATGTACATAAATATAGAATTGTACACCTGTTTCTCCAAGAACACAGGATGGGAGTAGGAAGGTGGGATGCAAAAATGTAGGCAAGATGGACAGCAAACATGGAACGTTATGGTAAGTACATAACTTCTTAATGTTATGTTGTCCTAGCTTACCATAATTCTTGCAGGTTGGGAAAGCGCCCCTAGCACCTTAATCCGAGGGTGGCTCAGGAAAAAATACTGTTCAACACAGTGGATCCAAAGGAAGACCTGTTCCAGGAGGCCACATCTACTTTGTAATGAGTGATAAAGGTATGAGGTCTCACCCATGTGGCAGCTGCACAAATAGAGTCAATAGGAAGTCTGGCCTGAAAGGCCTAGGATGTAGAGACTGCTCTTATGGAATGTCCCTTTATCTTCCCTGGTAGTTGTTTATTATTCTTACTGTAAGAGAAGGAAATGCAGTCAGCCAGTCATTTTGACAAAGTTACTTTGGAAACTGGCAACAAGTTCTTCTTGTCAGAAAAGGGACACAAAAAGATGGTTGGATTTCCTGAGATCTTTTGTCCTAAACAGGTAAAAGCGTAACTGCCTATGTACATCCAACTGATGCAATTTATACTTTGCCTTGTTGCTGTAGTTTGGAAAAAACACAGGCAATTCAATGGATTGGTTTATATTATTTTCTAAAAAGACTTTTGGAAGGAACGATGGATTAGATCTCAAGTAAACCCTCATCCTTGTGAAAAATTATATAAGGGGAACAAACACAAAGAGCGTTCAGTTCTGATACCCGTCTGGCAGAGGTTATGGCTACTAAAAAGAGATTCTTCCACAACAAATATTTCAAATCACAAGATGATGCAGGTTTCAAAGGGTGGTAAAATCAATGAGTTTAGAACAAGATTAGGTCCCAAACGACTGGGGGCTCTTTGATCGGGGGTCTGAGTAAGAAAGTGCCTTTGAGGAAAGCTTTACATAACTTATGAGACATAATAGGAACTCCTATTTCTCCAGTATGGAAATTAGAAATGGCTGCCAACTGAACTCTGATCGTCGCTGCTGGACCTCCTTCATCAAAGAGTTTGGAAAGAAATTCTTGGATTGCAGTAATAGGAGCTGTAAAAGGTTTTATGTTCTGTCCCACAGCCCAGCATGAAAATCTTTTCCACTTACTGGAATACAATCTCTTCGTAGACGGTTTATGGGAAGAGGCGAGAATATGACTCTCTGCAGGGGAAAAAAAAAGAGTAACACCTGACTAAGTGTGGAATTGGAGCAGCCATGCTGTCAACTGAGGGTTTGGACAGATGGATGGAACTCCCACGAAGAGTGGGTTAGGTAGTCTGAAATTGGATCCAGAATCCAAGGTTCCTCCAGCAGATGGGTCCGAAGAAAGGGGAACCAAACTTGTCGGGGGCAGTAAGGAGCAATGAGGATCATAGTGCTTTTCAACAAGCTGGCTTTTTGCAGTACTTTGGGAATTAGAGGAAAGGGGGGAAAGGCAGAGAGTAGTCCCGGGAGCCAAACGTGAACCAGTGCATCCCTTGGTGACATCCTTGCAGGAGGAATGAGGGCAAAGTAGCTGATGCATTTGGCATTCATGGAAATGGTGAAAAGGTTGCAGCAAGGCTGGCCCCATTTTTGGGTAATCTTTTCCACAATCTCTGTTTTCAGGGACCACTCGTGAGGCAACAGAATAGCTCTGCTGGGTTTGTCTGCTATCACGTTGGATTTCCCTGGGTGTGCGTTGCTATCAGAAAGTGCTGAGAAGCGAATGCCCATTCCCAAACTCGTTGTGCCTCCCGACATAGTGGGTAGAATTTGGTTCCTCCCTGCTTGTGTATGTACCACACTACTGACATGTTGTCTGTTTGAATTGCAGCCATCCCTGTTGGTAGAGTCCTGAAATGTCTACAACGCACAGAGCACCACTCATCTCCAAAACACTGATGTGCAAGTGGCTTTCATATTCTTGCCATAGGCCTTGGACTGTCATCCCCAGATAATGCCCCCACAGCAGAGCTGGGAAGCGTCCTTGGTCAGTACTGCATTGGGTTGAGAAAAGACAAGGGGTCGGCCCTGATACAACTGGTCTGCCTGCAGCCACCAAAAAAGATCTTTTCTGCAAGATTCTGTGATTATGATCTGATGTGAGAGGGGAAGATCTTGCATTGACCATTGAGCAAATAGCAACCACTGCAGAACCCTCATGTGTAGTCATATTAATAGCTGCTGCCATGGTATGCAGAACTTGCAGCACATATCTGGCCTGAACGTTCTTCTTTGGCATCAAAATCCTGACTTGCTGATGAAGGGGCTGTACTCTGTCTGGGGTAAGTTTTGCAGTCATATTTCTTGAATCCAATTCTGTGCCTAAGAAGGTAATATGCTGAGACAGCGACAAGGCAGATTTTTTTTAAGTTTAACGTGATGCCTAGTCTGACGCAAAGTGACATTGTTTCGTCTCTCATTTGTAGTAGATGCTTGGTGGTGGTGGATAGCAGCCAGTAGTCTAGGTATGGAAACGCACGGAATCCCTGATGGCTCAAGTGAGCCATGACCACTGCCATTCCTTTTGTGAACACTCTGGGGGCTGTAGTGAGACCAAAGGGCAGGGCTCAAAAATAGTAATGACTGGCTCCCGGCCGAAAGCATGTCTCCTGATAACCTGTCCATCTTTAGATGGTAGTACACACCCTGGAGATCTACTGAGCACATCCAATTGTCTTCCCCGATAAATGGGAATATTGACTTCAGAGTTACCATCCAGAACTTTGACTTCTTCACTGCTATGTTTAGCTTACTGAGATCTAGAATGGATCTCCAGTCCCTTCTTTTTTGGAACCAAAAAGAATCTGGAGTAAGTTCCGGATCCCAAATGGTCTGCAGAGACCTCTTGGATGACTTTTTTCTAGTAAAGAGAGTATCTCTTGTGTTGCATAGTCCTTTTGAAGGGATGGAACGTCTAGTAAGGACTGGTTTACCAGAGGGGAAATGGAAAATGGTATGTAGTAGCCTCTGGATACAGCTGCTTGTACCCATTTGTCTTGGGAGATTTCTTGCCAGGCATTTGGGTACAGTAACAATCGACCCCCGATTGCCTCCAGAGAAGAGCAGGCGGGCCTCCTATCATGAGCGCTGGAAGGGCCTGTTAGAGAACATACATCTGTCGCCCTGATTTTGTGCCCCCCACTGCGAGTACAGAATCTTCCATTACAACTTTCCCCTCCACCCCTGGGGGAAGAGTCACCACGTGCGTCAGAGAAACCTTTTTGGGACTTGCAGAACCACATCTTTCCGCCCTTTTGACCTTTGGGATAAGGTCTAGACGGGGCAGAAAAACAGACTCCAATGGCAGATAAGGTTTTCCCATCCTGCTTGCACCTGGTCAAAGTTTCTTTCACCTTTGGTCCAAAAACGGATGAACCATCAAAGGGGCGTTGGTGAAGGAAGACGTGAAGGGCATGGCAAAGCTGCAAAGGTGCATCCAGGAATACCTCCTAAGGGAAATTCCTGTCACTCTACTCGCTCCATCAGCCGCATATGAAACGAGTCTCATGGAGGAGTTAACTATGGAATTGAGGGTGGAGAGCTGTGAGGATACTTTGTCTGTAGACCCCTGAGCTACAGAACCCTGAATGGCATCTCCAAGCTCTCTGAGGAGATCCCTTTGAAGACTCGTAAAATGGGTAAGGTAATTCAGCGACCGCAGGGTGAAGGCTGTTGAAGATAAGGCACACTTTCCATATCTGTCCATGGTCCTAGACTCCTTGTTAGGAGGATGGATAGACAAAGTAGTCTCCGATATCTCCTTCTTGGTGGCCGCTGCCACCACCATCGCATCTACAGGGACACCCTTAGTCAAGAATTCCTTCTCTGAGGGAGCAGTATTAAATTTGTTAGGCCTCCTCAGAACAGGCTCCACTGTATCAGTCGATATCCAGGTCTTACGAAAGATGTCACCCAAAGGTTGGTGAAGTGGGGGAGTCGCCCAGGAAGTGGAAGGGCGAGACCCAAAAGCCTCCAGGTATACCGATTTGTCCTTTGAAGGGTTGGTGGACTTCCAGCCACCCCTCTGTTTCAGGATCTCAAGGATGTCTGAGAAAGAGATATCCTCAGAGGGGTACCGTGGGGACCCTTCAAAGTCATCCAAATCGGTATCAGAAGTGACAGACTCAGGGAAGTCTATGTGCTTCCTCTCACACAGTCTTCCTAGGGACTTTTTCCAGAGGGGTACTCCTAAGAAGTTTCGGAAGAGATGCCACCTGCAGGGGCTTCCTGAGGTTCTGGGTCTCTATGCTTGGGATGGGAGGGGGCAGTGGTGAGGTGATAGACACTGGCACCTGGGAGGGATGAGAAAAGTACAGTTGTGTACCTACCATAAATGTAGATGTTCAAGTGTATTCACTGTTGCAGTCATTACACTAGGGTTATCCTGCTGCCAGGCTACCCGCAGTCGGCCTGAATTCCAAAGTCTTGGTCCGGCGTCGGTTGCTGTCACCTCTTCCCTGACGTCAGTGCGCCAGGGGTATAAAAGATGCAGCAGGCGCCATTTTCTTCAGTTTATCTTGCCCCAGATGTCAGGTGCCCCCAAAAGGGTAGGCTAAAAAACACTGCTAATAAAAGCATGCACTAAAATAAACAATACCTTCATCTACAAGCAAATATACCACATAGGTTGTATAGGATAGAGAAGTACAGATAAGTCCCAGCAAAGAAGGGGGGATGGTGGGTGGATAACCTGGACTGCAACAGTGAATACACTCTAACATCTACATTTATGGTAGGTACACAACTGTACTACGTTTGTGTTTCACTGTTGCAGTCATTACACTTGGGTTGAATCCCAAAGCTGAGGTTGGGCGGCTGGGTCTTAATAGAATTAGGAGTGGCTATAAGGCCCTGCAAGACTGCAGTAGCAAAGCCTGCTCTGTATTTAGAGTAAAGAGGCAAGTGGTAGTGCTTAGTAAAAGTGTGCACTGAAGTCCACGCTGCATTCTCCAAAATATCCTTGGTTGGTACTCCTCTGAGGAAGGCTGCTGAGCTGGCTGCTGCCCTGGTAGAATGTGGTCTGATGCCCTTAGGCACTGATTTACCATGTTGTGAATAGAAGAAACGAATGCAGTGTCCTATTCATTTTGAAATAGTCTGCTTTGAGATAGCCTTTCCTTGTGATCCTGCAGCATATGCCACTAAAAGTTGTTCAGTCTTTCTGAAAGCTTTAGTTTTGTCCAAGTAGAAGCGTAGCTGTCTATGTCCAAAGAATGCAGAAGTCTCTCCCCTTTATTCTGCGGGTTTGGGTAAAAAGTAGGCAAATTAATGGTTTGGTTAAGAGCCACACTGTACATTACCTTAGGCATAATGTTGGGTTTGTCCTTAGAGAAACCCTGTCTGGATGGAAGATAATAAAAGGTTCCACAGCCGTTAATGCCTGTAACTCTGAGACTCTTCTTGCTGAAGTTACTGCTAGGAGCAGAGCTGTTTTCCATGATAAGAATTTTATCTCAGCTGTATTGGCTGGCTCAACAGGAGGCAGTGTGAGTTTTTCCAAAACAAAACTGAGGTCCCATGCAGGTATTGGTGCTCTCCTTGGAGGTCGTATGTTTTTGGCCCCCCCTGAGGAACTGCCTAAGCAATGGATATGAAAAAATAGGCGGGTCTGTATTGTAATGAGCTGAAATGGCAGAGGCATGGATCTTAATTGATGAGAAGGATAGGCCTTTGTATAGCATCTCAGTTAGATATTGTAAAATCTGAGGAATATTTGGAACAAGCGTGTCAATTCCTTGTGCCTGGTTCCAAGCAGAGAATCTCTTCCATTTTTCTGCATAATATTTTCTGGTGCTGGGCCTCCTGGTCTCCAAAATTACATCCATTACCGCTTTAGAGAGGTGTATTCTGAATGGTTACAGTATCCGCCATGCAGCTAGATTTAGAGTTCTAAGTTGGCTGTGCAGGATCTGATTGTTTTGTTGGGTCAGTTAATGAGGAATTTGAGGCAATGTCCAGGCTGGGCCTTGAGACAAGCTCCTTAGGATTTGGTACCAGTGTTGGCGTGGCCAATCCGGGGCAATCAGAATCATTTGTGGCTTCTTGTCTGACCTTTAGGAGTACCTTGGGGAGGAGAGGCAGTGGAGGAAAGGCATATACTGTAAGGTTGTTCCAGCTGAATGACAGAGCATCCACTTTCCATGCTTGTTTGTGATACATCCTTGTGCAGAATCTCTGAAGTTGGCAGTTGTGAGGGGAGGCAAAAAGATCTATGTCTGGGCATCCCCATTTCCTTGTTATCATGCTGAAGATTTGTGGATCTAGTTTCCACTCGTGAGGGTCCATGAGGTTTCTGCTTAGTTCGTCGGCCAGAGCATTTGTTTTTCCTGGCAGGAATCATGCTTGCAGGTGTACTTGGTAAGTCAATGATGTGTTCCACAAAACCATGCTTTGTCTGCAGAGGGGGTAAGAATGTGTGCCCCCCCCGGTTTGTTTATGTACCACATGACTGTGGTGTTGTCCGTCTTTATCAGCAGCTGTCCTGGATGAAGTAGGTCCTTGAAGGCTGTGAGGGCATTTTGTACAGCTAGCATCTCTTTTTGATTGATGTGTAGATGCCTTTGGCTTGGGGGCCATGTGCCCTGAATACATTTTCCTGCCATGTGGGCCCCCCAGGCATAATCTGATGCATCTGTTGTTAGTGTTTGCCTGGCTGTGGGTAAAGTGAATGGCTGTCCCTTGTTGTGGTGACAGGCCTGTGCACACCATCGAAACTCCTGTTGCAGGCAGGGAATGAGTGAAATTAATGATTCCAGGCTGTGGCAATGTTGAGTCTAAACACTTTTTAGGTACCATTGTAGTTTCCTCATAAGCAGTCTTGCATATGGAATTAGCAGAATGCAGAAGGCCATGTAGCCCAGAGCCTGCAGAATTTTTCTTGCAGATAACTGGGTCTTTGTTGCCATGTTTTCGAAGTAAGAAGTCAGTTGCCTTTGTTTGTCTGGCGTGAGATAAGCCACCTGAGAAGTTGTATTTAAGCTTGCACCCAGGAATATTATCTCTTGAGAGGGCACTAGTTTTCATTTCTTTTCGTTTACTGCGTTCCCTAGGCAAATTAGTAATCCTTTTACTAACGCCAGATGCTTTAGTAGAATGTCTTTGGCCTCTGCTTGAATAAGGCCGTCGTCCAAGTAGGGATATATTTGAATTCCTCTTGGTCTGCAAAATGCAATTGCTGGTGCCAGGTGCAGTAGATAAACCAAAGGGCAGTGCAGAGAATTGGTAGTGCATTGAGCCAGCTATGAATCTGAGGTATTTTCTGCAAGACTGCCTGATTGGGACATGCAGATATGTCTCTGAGGTCCAAAATTACAAGCCAAGCCTTTTTGCCCAGCATGGGCAGAAGCTGCTGCAGAGTCAACATTTTGAATTTCAACGTCCAGACAAGTATTTAGAATAGACAGGTCCAGAATAGTCTCCATGCTTTGTCCTTTCTTGGTACTAAGAAAAGTCTTGAGTAAAATCCTTGTCCCTGCTCTTGTTGTGGCACTGGCTGAATAGCCCTCATGTCCATGAGAGATGAAACTTGGTTTTGTGCCTCTGCCCATTGATTGTGTGGCAGGTCTGGCATACCTTTTGCCTTTGGAAGGGTGTGAAAGTGGAACCTGTAGCCCTGAGAGACTATATTTAAGACCCATTTGTCCTGGGTAATCATGTGCCAATTTTGTTAAAAAAGTGCTAGCTTTCCCCCCAAGGGTGCTGCCAAAAGAAAAATGCTTGGCATTGGCAGAGGGAAGTCATTGGGACTGTTTCCTATATGGCTGTGTTTTGTCTTCTCCGCTTTTGGAGGTAGAAGCACCCCACTGTTTGGGCCTGTATGAGCCCAGGGGCTGCTGTCTGCCTCTAGGGCGTCTGTATCTGCCTCTTTGTGGCCTGTCTGACATGGGAAAGGACCAATTTTTAGAAGGCCAGTTCCTGCTAAATCTGGGTGGCTGCAGCTGTAAGAAATCCTTCACTGTCTGCATAGATTTAGCTTTATCCTCCATTTTCTTTAACACCTCTTCTGCCTTAACATCAAACAAAGTATCATGTTGTAATGGAGCATCCAATAATTTTGCTTTAACATGATCAGGCAGAGTCTGTTCCTTTAACCAAGTATGCCTTCTAATGACAGAGCCTGTTACAGTGGCCCTGCAAGAAGCCTATAGTGAATCATAACCACATTGCAAAGTATGTTTTCCCACTTGTTCAACTGCATGCAATAAATCCTGCAATTCCTTGTTCTCAGCACATTCAGAATTTGCCAACATTTTCTGTTTTAACAGAGATATTAAATATTGCTAATAATTAAGCATATGAAATTGACAATTTAAAGCCCTTACAGCCAAGGTAGCAGAAGTGTAAACTTTTTTCCCCCATCTGTCCAGTGCCCTAGAATCTCTATCTAAGGGGACAGGGTTTTTTGCAGTAGCAGCCTTGACCGCGTTGGGACCCTGTGAAATAGTTTCTGGGTCAGCTGCAGGGTTTGTATATAGAAATTTATGAGAATCTGGAATCCTGTAGTATCTGTCTGGCTTAACAGGTGCAGGAGGTAGAGAGTCAGGAGACAGGCCGGACTCTGAAAATACATCATCTACAATGTCTAGAACAGGAGGAACAGCAAGAGGTCTGTGCTGAGGTAGTAAGTCTCTGAGCCTTTTCTTAGAATCAGAATAATCTTGGCTCTCCCAGTGAAAATGCTCCCTCATGATATGCAAGGTTTCCCCAAATGAGTAATCCTCAGGAGGAGAAGCTGAAGGAATAGATTCTTCAGCATCAGAATCCTCACAGGGAGGAACAGAGTATCCCTGTTCTGAAGAGGAGTCAGAGGAAATGGAAACCTCATCAGAGGAATCATATTCAGTGTCTTGCCTAGGCCTCTTATCAGGAGGGGGATGGGAACCCCTGATCAAAGTAATTAGGCCTTCGGCCATTTTGAGCATCTGTTTCTTAGACATGGCAGTCTGTCCTGGAGAGTGCTGTACTTGTTACTTTGTCTTCAAAACTGTTTTAGTCTTTGATGCTGAAGTTGGCTTGATGTAAAGCCGTGTAGGTCTGAAAACACCCTACGAAGCCGATGCCTGCTCAGCGGCTCCGGACCCATCTGAGGGATTAGTTTCCAAAGGCCCAATACCTTGAGTATCCAGAGGCCTAGCTGTCTCCACGTGGAAGCCAGAGGCGGCCTGTGGCTCTAAGGTAGCGGGTGTCAGGGGCTGTGAAAGCGCCTCACTGAGAACCGGCGACTGACCTAGAAGAGGCTTCATCATCGGTTTTGGACCTCGGATGCCTGTCCTTTTCTTTTTCCTTGCGCTTTTTATGAACTCCGGTCATCAGCTGTTCCGACACCATTATGTAGTTAAACCTTCGGCCAAAGTAATGGAAAGCAAAATTGTACCGATGCTTAAGTGTGTTGGTTAAATCTAGCACAAAACCGACAACTAGTAACGTTGTGGTCAGGGCCTAGGCAAGGAATACAGTAAGAGTGAAAATCCTTATGAGGTATTTGCTTCTACCAAGAAATACAATTAACTTTTTCTGACATTGGTCTGGAGCAAGAAAAAAGTTTCCCCAATGGGGTACTTAGCTTTATAGAAGACTTCGGATCTGAAATTCAATTTCGAAAATCTCAGGAGTTGGCCGACCGACACTTGCGAACTGCTTTTGCTTCAGGCAGCGTGCGGCAAGAAAGACTGAAGAAAATGGTGTCGGCTGCATCCTTTACACCCCTGACGCACTGACGTCAGGGAAGAGGCGACAGCAACCGATGCCGGACCAAGACTTTGGAATTCAGGCCGACTGCGGGTAGCCTGCCAGCAGGATAACCCTAGTGTAATGACTGCAACAGTGAAACACAATGAACATCTGGCTCAGAGAGTGGGGCTGTCTGGGGTGACAGCACCCTCTCCATCAGTTCGAAAGCCCCCCCCAGCCCGCTCTGAAGGAACTCTCCATTCCGAAGAGACAGAAGGTCGACTCCAAGGTGGAACTGGTGGCACCAAAACTGAGGCAGGAGCCAAGCTCAACTTA
Source organism: Protopterus annectens (assembly GCF_019279795.1). Taxonomy (NCBI): domain Eukaryota; kingdom Metazoa; phylum Chordata; order Ceratodontiformes; family Protopteridae; genus Protopterus; species Protopterus annectens. Next base: position 207,695,861 of record NC_056728.1, on the reverse strand, counting down.
GCCGAGGCACCGAGAGGTAGAGTCAAGTCAGACGACTGTCCATGCTGACTCTCCTCCCCAGAGCCGACTAGCGAGCATGGGCTCCTAGATTCCTCGACATCAGAAAGAGCAGAGGACATCAGAGTCAAGGTTAGAACCGAAGATACCAAAGGTGGTCTCTGTGCCGATGGTTCCACTACTATTCGATCCAATCTCTCTGGCTCCGAAGACTTCGGTGTGATCGGAGGAGGAATCAAAAAGGCAGGCGCTGAATGGGGTGATTCAGATTCCCTTGGGGCCAGAGATGACAAAATTTTAGCCAGGGCCAGTGTTCTGAGCAATCTCTTCACCACCCAACTCCACGTCATCAGATAAACTCCTGGAAGAATGGGTGAACAAGGAAAGAGATCGGTCTCTCTCTAAAATAGCAGATCTCAGTGCTGGAGATAGTGGCTCCAATAAAGAAGACAGACTCCTTGATATCTCTATCCACTCCATGGACACTCTAAGAGCTGAAGAGGATTCTTTCATTCCAGACTTGTCAGAATTGAGAGCCCTTGGTTCCAATAATACCATTTTTATTTGGTGGCTCAGAAACTGGAGCTGTAGTAGACTGTGTTTTTGGTGATTTAGTGTGGGTTAAAGAAGGGGAGGAAGATTTGGAGCATTGGGAGGTATCTAAAGCTTCTTGAAAAGGCCCTTTTAATAAACCCCTTGCCATCAACTTATTCTTTCCCTCATGGAGCACCCTGTTACTGAAAAAATGACATATGGTGCAGGGGGTCCTGTAAATGGATGTCACCAAGGCAGTAACTGCAACTTGTGTGCTCATCTGTGAGAGACATCTTTTGAGTGCATTTATCAAACTTCTTGAACTCTGACTGCTTATGTTCCCTGGGTTCCTTTCTCCTTAGTTTCCCTATCACTACAGACAAACAAATTAACTACAAAGACTATAACTGCAAAAACACACAACTGTAACTACCACTATAAACTACAGTGAAGAAAAATTACTTTTTTTTTTAAATTATATATATATATATATATATATATATATATATATATATATATATATAAAACAAGAGTGTAACATCAAGAAAAAGAAACGGAAAGGTAGAAGACTACTCTAACTCAAATGGATTCTAACCTTAAGGGGAGGTGGGCCTCGATCTTAAATGGGAAGCGAGGGCCCTCTAAGTTAAACGGAACCCTCACCGGTAGTTGGGAAGGGGGAAAATAACTACAATGACCTAGCAAAGAATACACGAAAACTAATGATCTAAAAAGAAAGGTAGAAGAGAGAGAAAAAAATAGACAAATAGAATTAGAAAACCTATACTTCGCCAACGAGCCAGCAGGAACACTTCTTGATCGCTTGAGCAGCAAACGAGATCTGGGGATGTGGCCCAGAGCATCATGGAATAGGGGTTAGTCTTGAACTTTAGTATTCTGCAGAGTCGGAGCCATGATCGGCTCCAAACCCAACCTGCAAGAATTACAGCGAGATAGGACAACATAACATCTGGAGCTAAGCACTTTGTGAATATTCTGGTGGCTGTTGGGAGACTCCAAATGGCAATGCAGAAAATTGAAAATGCAATGAACCCACTGAAAAGCATAGGAATTTCCTGTAGCTTGGGTGAATGGGAATATGGAAGGTAACCACCCTTCAGATCCAGGGATACCATGAAAGATTGGCAGGGGGATGAGAGATAGGAGGTCGTGCAAGGTGAGCATTTTGAAGGCAAGCACCTTGAGGAATAGATTGAGGACCAACAAATCCAGAATTGGTCTCCAAGGGCCATCTTTTCATGGGACCAAAAATATCCTGGAGTATAACCTCTTGTTTGTCTGGTCTAAAGGTACGCATTCTATGGTGCCCTGAGCTAGGGAGCTGATCCAGGATTGGGGAAAGAGATGAAGCTGACTTGGAGGGGGTTGGGGTACCCCCTTGAAAGGGAAGAAGTGTCAACCAAGTCAAAGTATCCTTTCTGAATGATGTAGAGGACCCAGGCCTCTGAGGTAATTTTCTGACAGGAGGGTAGGGAAAGGGGGAAGTGGAGGTACAGGGGAATGGAGGTGGGTAATGGGTTGGAGGGGCTCTGTCCACATCAAGCTGTGAGAGTGGAAGAAGATGGTCTAGGAGTGGAGTGTTTCCTAGGTTGTCTCTGTCCCTTAACCTGCAGGGCAGCAGACTGAAATGACTGCCTCCTAACAAAGGTGGTCCTTTGAGGATAATTCCTATGGTACCTAGGAATAGGGGAGACTAGCAAATGTTTTAAATGTTACATCTCCTTGCCCTTCTCCTGTAGGGATTTAAGGAGCTCTGCAGAAGTTGCACCAAAAACAGCCTTTTTATTAAGTGGTGCATCCAGCAATTTGGATTGGACATCCATAGGAAGGGGCTGGAGTCTCACCCGGGGAATATCTTCTCAGGACTGAACTGGATGCTGCAGATTAAAAAGATGCCTCTACTGCATCATAACTGCACTTAATGGAGTGCCTGGTCACCTGGAAGGCGGTACAGATCACAGCAGGGAGTTGTGACTTAGTAGGAGAGTCTGACATCTGGTATAAGTGCAGAGGCTTTTGATGGGGGTATCTAAAACAAACCTAGCCATGTGTATTTTATAATTTAGGGCTCTGATGGCTACAGTGGAGGAAGTATACACTTTCTTCCCTAGCCTATCCATAAATTTGCTGTCCTTGTTTGTGGGAAACAGAGAGGTGGAAGGCAGCTGTCTGGATGATTTATCTGCTGACACTGCTATGACAGCAGGGTCTGCAAGGGGGGGTGGGTTCCTTGAACAACTGTGCATCCTGAGGAACTTTATAAAACCTATCAGGACGTTTGGAAGCTGGGGAATGAGAATCAGGGGACGAGTATCAGGGGCCTAGGATGCAGCCAGAAAGGCATCATGAAAGGCTGGCAGCAGGGGAGGGACTGCAGATGGGGAGGGCTGGTCCATCTGCAGTAATTCAAAGTATATCTTAGTTTCTGAAACATCTGAGGCCTGCCATTTGAAGTGTTCTCTCATAAGACAAATGGTATCCCTAAAGGTGAATTCTTCCACTGGAGATTCAAGACTATAGGGTCTTCCTCCTCAGGGGTAGTGAGTCCTTGGGGGAGTCAATCTGGGAACAATAAGTGATTCATCAAAGGAAGACAGTTCTTCCTCTGAATCCTCTAAGGCCTGTACAGGTGTAGGGGCTTGTTTGTGGCACCTGAGACAGGATGGCCTGAAAGGCTCTGAAAAAGATTTTGGGAAAAAGCTTCCCATCCAGGAGCTGGTTCTGTTTCTCTACATTTTAATTTCTGTTTCCTCTTTAGAGGAGTAGAAGGATGCATTGGTTTAGAAGCTTATGCCTGGAAGGATGGAAAGGTGGGAGTTGGCCCCACCGATGCCATGAGCCGTGGTTCCCCCTTGCCATCAGGAGCTGATGGCTGATCAACCTCAGTTGACGTACTCTGCATTTCCGCCAAACCGGCTTCACCATGGTTCCCAGTTCTAGCTGTGAAACAGATGTCCGATGGGACCCTAGGCTAACACCTGCCTCAAAAGTCTCACTGGACTCCTGAGGTGAAGCACAGGCATCAGACCTAACTTTCTTGGCCTTCTTCCTAGACGGCTCATTGGGGGTACCTACCTCACCCTCCATGCCTAATGCCAGTCTCTCTGGTTTTCTAAGTAAAGTTTTAAGGCAGCCAGATGGCTGCATAGTGTTTTTGGTACAAAGACTTACAGATGTCACAAGACGTATGATCATAGCCTTCACCTAAACAGAATAGGCACTTATGCGTGTCCTCATGTGGAATTTGTCTTCCACAAGCACACTTCCTCTTCCTAGCGGACATGTACGTTTGAAAAGCTATAAGAAAGGTAATAAAAATCCAAAAGGGTACTTATCTGTATCGGACGGCTGAAACAAGACAGCAAACTGATTCCCAGAGCTGGCAATCGGAGATCCCTAGATCATTGCAACAGAAAAGTTCTGAATTGCATACATGCAGACATCACTTTTATAGCAGACGCCAGTTTACGGCTCTGACATGCAACATCGCACATACACCTGTTCCTAAGACTTTGGTATACTGGCCGGATGTCAGGTGCTGCAGGCAGCAACCTCCCTACAGTTATGAATACTGCAACATGACAATAGAAGGACATCCATATTTAAACCCCAAGGAGGAGTAGGATCTTTTAATGGAGGTCTAAGTAGATCTGTTCCTCTGAAAAAGGCTTTGCAAAGTTTGAAAGATGCTAAAGTTGAATTATTTACTCCTATATGAAAATTAGAAATGCCTGCTAATTGTACTCTTACAGTTGATGAGGTAGCCCCTTCACTGAAAAATTGCTGCTAAAAAGTCAAGAACTTTAGAAATCGGAGCTGAAAAGGATCTAAATTATTTCTAGAAGTCCAAAATATGAATATTTTCCATTTACTTGTGTAAACTTTTCTAGTAGAAGCTTTGTGAGATAAAAGGATATGACAGGGGACAAGAACCTGGATTGTCTAGCAGTTAATGGAAAGTACAGTTGTGTACATGTACCATAAATGTAAATGTTCGAGTGTATTCACTGTTGCAGTCATCACACTTGGGTAATCCCTGCCAGGGTAGCCCTCAGTCAGCCCGAATACCAGAAGCTTAGTATTTCTGCATCGGTTGCGGTCACTCCAGGACTGGTGTCAGGTTGTCAGTGGTATAAAATAAGGCAGCTGATGTCATTACATCAGTTTTTCTTGCCCTGTCAGGAGCCCCCAAGAGGCAGGCAGAGGTACAACTGTACTATGTTCTTCATGTTTCACTGTTGCAGTCATCACATTTGGGTTGATTCTCAAACCAGAAAAAAAGGGTGGAGGCAGTCAAGAAGACTGGGGGCTGGCTAGGATGCCCTGCAAGACTGCGGTGGCAAAGCCTGCCATGGAGAAAACAGGCAGGTGGTAATTGCTTGGTGAAGGTATGAATAGATGTCCATGTCGCAGGTTATGGCGGAAGAACACCAGTAGAAAGTAAATACCAAAAATTCCTTGAAAGGAGAGAGAGAGAGAGAGAGACAAGGGAGGGAAACCAGGACTGCAACAGTGAATACACTCGAACATCTACATTTATGGTAAGTGTACACAACTGTACTATGTTCTTCATGTTTCACTGTTGCAGTCATCACATTTGGGTTGATTCTCAAACCAGAAAAAAAGGGTGGAGGCAGTCAAGAAGACTGGGGGCTGGCTAGGATGCCCTGCAAGACTGCGGTGGCAAAGCCTGCCATGGAGAAAACAGGCAGGTGGTAATTGCTTGGTGAAGGTATGAATAGATGTCCATGTTGCAGCCTCCAGGATGTCCCTGGTGGGGACCCCTGTGAGGAAAGCTGCAGAGGTGGAGGTTGCTCTTGTGGAATGTGTCCTGACCCTCCTTGGGGCGAGGTTTCCCGTGCTGTTTGTAGCAGAAACGGATGCAGTAAGCTATCCATTTGGAAATGGTTTGTTTGGATATGGGCTTCCCCTATGCTCCTGCAGCAAAGCTGACTAGCAATTGATAAGTTTTTCTAAAAGATTTAGTCCTGTCTAGGTAGAGTCTGAGCTGTCTGTGAACATCTAGAGTGTGCAGAATCCTTTCCCCCTTGTTTTGTGGGTTAGGAAAAAAGGTGGGCAAATTAATAGATTAGTTGAGAGCCACACTGGACACCACTTTTGGCATGAAGGATGGGTTAGTCCTGAGGGAGACCATGTCAGCATGGAAAATGATGAAGGGCTCTACAGCCATAAGTGCTTATAGCCAGCTGAAGTGATGGCCAGAAGCAAGGCTGTCTTCCAAGAGAGAAACTAACTCTGCTGAAGCTGCAGGTTCAAAGGGGGGCAGGGTGAGCTTTTCTAACACAAAGTTTAGGTCCCAAGCCGGGGTAGGAGCTCTTCTGGGTGGCCTCAAGTTGTTAGCCCCTCTTAGGAACCGTTTGAGGAGAGGGTGTGAGAAAAGAGGTGGCTCTGTGCTAAAATGAGCAGAGATGGCAGAGGCATGAATTTTAATAGAAGAGAAGGATAGACCCCTGTGTAGTAGGTCAGCTAGGTAATCCAGGATGAGGGGTAGGGAGGGCTGTGCCGTTCCGGCTCCCTTAGCCTGGATCCAGATGCAAAACCTTTTCCACTTGTCAGCATAAGACTTTCTAGTGCTGGGGCATCTGGCCTCACGTACAACATCTGGAACTTGTTTCCACAGACTGGCAGCTTGGGGAGTAGTCAGGGAATAAGCCAGGCTGCAAGATTGAGAGTCTGCAATTGGGGATGCATGAATTCTCCATTCCTCTGGGTCAGGAGTGTTGGGATGTGAGGTAGATGTCATGGTGGCAAGGGTGACAGGCTGCACAGCAGTGGGTACAAGTGGGGTGTGCCCAGTCTAGGACAATCAGGATTGTCCTCTGTTTTTCCTCCCTTATTTTAAGCAGTCCCCTTGAAATGAGTAGTAGAGAGGGAAATGCATAGACCGAGAGGTTTACCCACTGGAAGGATAGAGCATCCAATTTCCAGGCCTTGCTGTGAGGTTTCCTGGTGCAGTATTTGCTGAGCTGATGATTGGAGTGGGAGGCAAAGAGGTCAACCTTTGGGGTGCCCCATTTCTGGGTTACAAGGGTGAAGGTTCCTTGGTCTACCTGCCACTCGTGTGGGTCCAGCAGATTTCTGCTTAAGTTGTTTGCCAGAGAGTTTAGTGAGCCTGGCAGGAATTGTGCTAACAGCTGTAGTTGCATGGCTGAGGCCGTGTGCCAAAGGATCATGGCGAGCCTGCAGAGAGGATAAGAGTAGGTCCCTCCTTGCTTGTTGATATACCACATCACCGTGGTGTTGTCTGTTTTAATAAGTAGAGGCCCCGGGGAGTGTACGGGTCTGAAAGCGTGAACAGCTAACATCTCTTTTTGGTTTATGTGCAGATGTATTTGATTTGGGCTCCATTGGCCCTGAATGCACCTGCCATCCAGATGCACACCTCAGGCATAGTCTGATGAGTCTGTGGTGAGGGTCTGGGCAGCGTGGGGTTGTGAGAAGGGAAGTCCCTTGTGGTTGCATGCTGCTGCCCCCCAAAGAAAATCTTTCCTTAGACAAGGTATCACTGGTATAAGAGTTTCCAGGTCTTGGGAGTGCTGACACCAAAAGCTTTTTAGGTAACACTGTAGTTTCCTCATATGCAGCCTGGCATATGGAATGAGCAGAATGCAAGAAGCCATGAACCTTAGAGTTTGCAGGATTTTCCTTGGGGATAACTGGGTCCTGGTGGCTAGTTGAGAGAAGTAGGCCATCAGGTAGGTTTGTTTTTCTGGTGTAAGGAATGCCATCTGGAATGCTGTGTCCAGCCTTGCTCCTAGGAATACAATTTTTTGAGTGGGTACTAGTTTGGATTTCTTTTCATTGATAGTATACCCCAGGGAGGTCAGTACATCCTTTACAAAGATCAGGTTGCTCCAGCAGCTTTTCCTGTTTGCCTGAATCAGCCAGTCGTCTAAGTATGGTTAAATTTGAATATTTCTTTGTCTGCAAAAAGTAATGGCTGGAGCTAGACATTTTGTGAAAAGTCTGGGAGCAGTGGATAAGCCAAAGGGAAGCACAGAGAACTGAAAGTGCAGTAGTGCAGTGATCCTGCCCTGACATGCAGGTATTTCCTGCATGATTCCCTGATTGGGATGTGTAGGTAGGCTTCTTTTACGTCTAGGGTGGCTAACCAAACATCCTTGGACAGCATAGGTAAAAGCTGCTGGAGGGTTAGCATTTTGAATTTTGATATCACCAGAAAGGTGTTTAGAACGGATAGATCGAGGATAGGGCACCATGTGCCCTCTTTTCTGGGTACCAGGAAGAGTCTGGAGTAAAAACCTTGGCCTATCTGTTCTACAGGAACATGCTCTACTGCCCTCATAGAGGGCAGGGAAAACATTTGCTTTTTGGCCTCTGCCCAGTGGTTTGGTGGAAGATCTGGGAACCCTTTTGGGGTTGGTAGTGTGTGGAAATAAAATCTGTGTCCCTGCAACACTATGTTGAGAACCCAGCAGTCGTTTGTAATGGTGGCCCAGATGCTTGCGTGGAAGGAGAGCTTTCCTCCTAAAGGCAAGAGTAGATGGGCAGAGGGACGGGGTGGAAGTGTAATGTCATAGTGAGTTCTTTCCATGAGGAGGAACTCCATTACTTAGATCTCTGCATTCCCTGGGGCTGTTATCTGGGAGGCCTCCTCCCGTGGGTCTGGGCTGAGCTGACCTGCAGAGGGCAGGAAAGGACCAATGCTTGGAGGGGCAATGCCTACTGAACCTCAGTGGCTGGACCTGCAAGAAGTCTGTCTGCACAGATTAAGCTTTTTCTTCCATCTTTTTTAAGCCCTCTTCTGCCTTGGTTCAACTAAGTTGTCTTTGTGCAAGGATGTGACATGGTCTGGCAAGGGCTGTTCATTAAGCCAAGCATGCCTTCTAAGGACAGGACCAGTGATTGCTGCCCTGCAAGATGCTTCTAGGGCATCAAAACCACATTGTAAGTTGTGCTTAGTTTCTTGACTTGCAGAATGCATCAGCTCTTGTAACTCTATTTTCTGCACAAGCAAGAAAAGAAGATATTTTTGTTTGAGGAGTTCCATGGTATGTTGCTGATATTTCAGCACATGGAACTGACAATTTAGTGCTCTAATAGCAAGAGTAGCAGAGGTGCATACTTTTTTACCCCATCTGTCTAATGCTTGGGAATCCCTATCTGAGGGGGTGGGATTCTTAGCTGAAGTTGCTTTGATTCCTTTAGGTCCTTGAGAGATGACCTTGGGGTCAGGAGTAGGATTTTTGAAAAAAATTTGAGAGAGTCAGGGACTCTATATACCTGTCAGGTTTCCTGGGAGCAGGAGGGAGGGTGTCAGGAGTCCGACTGGATTCCATAAAATCATCATCCACAACATCCAGGACAGGAGGAATGGCCAGAGGTCTGTGCTGTGGAAGATCTAAGAAGTCCCTGAGTCTCTTTTTTGACTGAGGCTAGTCCTGACATTCCCATTGGAAATGCTCCCTTTAAAGTATGTAGGGTTTCCCCAAAGGAAAAGTCCTTGGGTGGAGAGGCTGAAGGGATGGATTCCTCTGCATCAGAATCCTCATAAGCAGAGAGGGGTTGCATATCTTCATATTCAGATGCATCAGAGTCATCGGACTACTGTTCAGATAAAACTACTGGGGACAAATCTCTCTCTTTTGCAAGGGGTAGCCTGGCTTCCCCTGATGAGCATTATAAGGTCTTCCACCATTTTAAGCATTTGAGACTGAGGCAAGGAAGCAGGTGCCTGAGCTTGGGTCATCGGTTATTTGTGTGTGGTTCGTACCCTGGGCCTTAGAAACTCGGTAGTTTTCAAAAGAATTGTAGACACAAAAGAAGTCTGTGTCGAGTATCTGTAGTGCGAAGTACTTCCTCGGAAGCCACTGCCTGCTCAGTGGCTCTGGACCCATCCAAGGTAGAGACATCCGGAGGATCCTTAGTTGAAGAAGAGTCTCGTGGCATACCGAACTCTAAAAGGGTCTCCGTAGCAGCCTGCAAATCCATAGATGCGGGCATCAGGGGCTGCGAAAGGGCCTCACCGAGGAACAGAGAGCTGACGACTAGCTTAACAGAAGCGTCATCGGCAGTTTTGGACCTGTGCAGTCTGTCTTTATCCTTACATTTTTTCAGATCTGTTGTCGGATGGCTTACCGAAGTCATATCGGAATTAAAGGACAGAGCGAAAATATCTAGCTACAATAAGGGCCCAATGACGTATAGTGCTGCGTTGAACAAAGCACAAAAGCGACAGCAGGGGATGACGTGGTCTGGGCCTAAGCAAGTGATGCAGTAAGAATGAAAGTCTCGGTGTGGTATTTGCTTTCCATAGGCAAGACAATTGTTAGCTTTTTCTGACATTGGCTAGAACAATAAAAAATGATCCCCAACAGGGTACTTAGCTTTAGAAGAATTCAACTTCAATTCGGAAATGAAAAACTCAGGTAGCGGCTGACTGGCACTTTTACGAACTGCTTCTGCTCCGGGCTCCTCGGCAAGAAAGACTGATGTAATGGTGTCGGCAGTCTTATTTTATACCACTGATGACTTGACGTCAGTCCTGGAGCAACAGCAACTGACGCAGAAATACTAAGCCTCTGGTATTCGGGCAGACTGAGGGCTAAACTTGGCATGGGTAACCCAAATGTGATGACTGCAACAGTGAAACACGAAGAACATCTGGAAAAACCATGCGGTCAACTTGAGGCCTGAAATGTCTGGATGAGTCATGTCTGTCGGGTGAGAAAGGTGGTCTGGAGTTGGATCGAGAATCCAAGATGGGTATACAAGATGAGGGCAAAGGAAGGGAAACCTGATCTGACAAGGCCAGTAAGGTGCAATGTGGATAACTGTGCTCTTTGAAATACTTTCTGGAGAAATTTGGTAATGAGTACTGGCGGGTAAACATGAGAGCAACCGGAGGGACAAGCTTGAAGTAGCGCACCTCTAGGGGACTCTCCCACAGGGGGGATCAGGGCAAAGAACCTGCTGCACTTGTTGATGGAAGATGCAAACAGACTGCAGCATGGGTGGCCCCATCAATGGGAAATCCTTCCAATTATCTTCATGTTGAAACACCACTCTGAGGCTTTAGCACAGATCTGCTCAACTTGTCTGCAATTAGGATGGACTTCCCCAGGATGTGCGTTGCTATCAGAAAGTAATTGGAGGAGACTGCCCACTGCCATACTCTCATAGCTTCTCGACAAAGGAGATAAGATCTGGTTCCCACTTGTTTGTTGATGTACCAGAACACTGAAATATTGCCGGTCTGAACTGCAATACTTCCGGCTGGGAGAAAGTCATGGAAAGCCTACAGTATTAGAATGACAGCACTCATCTCCAGGACATGGATATGAGTGTTGACCTCTTCGGGACCATGTGCCTTGGACAGTCCTTCCTAAGTAGTACCCCACCACCACCCAATCAGAGAGGCATCTGTGGTCACTGTAGCCTTGGGTTGAGAGAGAACAAAGGAACAGGGCTTCTTGTATTTGATTGGAATGGATCCACCATAGAAGATAATTTTGGCAAGCTTGCATTATTTTGATTTGACTGGATAAAGGTTGTTGATGAACAGACCATTGAGTTGTGTGTCCATTGAAGGATCCTCATATGGTACCTTGCTAGAGATACAAGAGTGATTACTGCTGACATAGAACCCAATGCTTGAAGTATCACACGAGATGAAAGAAAAGAACCATGAATAATCCTTTTGACCTGAAACAGAATTGCTTGGATCAGGGACAGAGGGAGAGAAGTTTGAGTGTTCGTATTCAACACAGCACTGATGAATTTGAATTATCTGAGCTGGCTCGAGTTGAGATCTTTGTTGCTGACAGAGATCCCTAAATGACAGCATAACTGGAGCAAATAGTCCCAAGCTTGAATTAGATGATGTCTGGTCAGACCAGAATCCCTGCAGTCTCAAGTGAGCTGCAACTGCTGCCATTCACTTGGTAAACACCCTGGGCTGTGGGTGAGACCAATTCATAATGAATGGCTCCCAGTCAGATGTGTAGATAACGCCTGCACCATCCGTTCATTTTTATATGGTAGTATGCATCCTGAAGATGCATTAAACACATCCAGTCATCCTTGTGCAGGAAAGGCAGAACAGACTTAATTGTGACCATCCAGAACTCTGTAGACTGAACTCATCGATTTATTTTGCTGAGATCCAAGAACGGTCTCCAGTCTCCTCTTTTCTTTGGCACTAAAAAGAATCCTGAGTTAGTTCTGGGATCTTTCTGGTCTGAGGAGTACCTCTTGGATGAATTTTCTAGCAGCTTGTTTATTTCTAGTACTGCTGATTCCCTCTGATTGCATGGAACATTGGGGATTTTGTTCAATACCAGCGGGGGTGGATGGGAAAATGGTATTATATAACCTCTGGATATTGTCTACTGCACCCATGAATCTTTTGCAAATTCTAGCCAAGCTCTCTGGTGCAGGGACAGACTACCCCTGACTGCCTCTAGAAATCGGTAGTCAGACCTCCTTTCAGGCATGCAGACAGGCTCAAGTTAGAGAAAGCATCCCTAGATCCCTGGTTATGCAAACCACCTCTGCTATGGGACGGTGTCTTCCATTCGTGTTCCTCCCTCTGCCCCTGGGGGAATTGTCTCCACATGGATCATGGAAGGGACCCTGGGATTTTCTGAACCACATTTTCCATCTGCTTTGTTGGTTCCTAGAAAAGGTCCATTGAGGGGTCGGGAAATGTACAACCACAGCAGACAGGGTTTTTCTTTTCTGCTCACACAGTGCATCTATCTAACTTTGGGATCAAATAAAGAGCTCCTTGTCAAAAGCAGCACTGACAAAGGGAGATTTGAAGGGTTCCACAAAGTCACACAAGTGCATCCAGGCATGTCTTCTGATGGAAATGCCTGAACCTGCTGCTCACGAGGTATCTTCACCTGTGTGTGAGATAAGCCTCATGGTTGCACTTGAAATGGATTGAAGGGTAGCTAACTGTGAAGATATAGTGCTCGCTACCTCAGAAGATGTGCCCCCAGAGAGGTATTTGGAAAGTTCTTTAATCAAATCCCTCGAGTCTTGTAAGATGTGTCAAACAGTTAAGTGACCTAAGGGTGAAGGTCAATGAAGCATAGATATGCTTCCCAAACCTGTCCAGAGTCCTAGGCTCCCTGTTACGATGGTGGACACTGGAACTTTGTTCTGCCAGTTTTTTAGTGGCTGCCGGTATGATCATGGCATCAATGGTAACTACCTTACTCTAATATATTCTGTCCCTTAGATGGTGCCAGGATACTATCTGGACTCTTAGGGATAGGTTCAAGCATATCATCCTCCTTCCTCAGACATCAAGAGACCAAATCAATAAGCTCATTGGCAGGTGGAGTCACCTAGGAGGTAGACAGGCCAGCATCAAAGGGTTCCAGGAACACACTCCTCTTGGGAAGGGTTATCAGGGAACCAACCACCTCTTTGTTTCAGGAGTTCCAAGATGTCTCCAAACGAGACATCACTGGGTGGTGATCCAGGGGATACTTCCTCATCATCAGAGTCAGTGTCCTCCATGACAGACTCTTGTGGACAGTATAAGTGCCTCCTTTTACATTTCCCTCTTCCTAGGAACTTCCTCGGTGGGATGCTCCAGAGAAGTATCAGAAGAAATTAATATACCCTGTTGTGTTGTCTGGAGACTGGTTTGGGTTGGTTGACTCAGTGGATCAGAAGACTGAGGCTCTGGACAAACAATCGAGTGGAACTGGGTAGTCAGAACCGAAGAGGGAAGAGAAGTCCAAACTCTAGGAACAGAGAAAGCTCTCTTCACTACCATGAAGGCAGAATGCCTCAGAACGAGAGACATGCTTAAGAACCATTGATTTCGTTTGCCCTGAAGGCAAACTACTCAAGGAAGGAGTCAAAGCCAAGCTTTCCAGCACCAAAGCTCCAAGGGGCAGAGACTGCTCTGACAGGTTCGGAGTTGAATCCACCACCCTGCAAACAGCGCTAACCCTATGGCTCCAAGAATCATCAGGATCTAAGGTACTCTGCGCTGAACTACTCAGACACCATCGGAGTCGAAGATGCCAACATCTTTGGATCTGATGCAAACTCCTCCAGGACTTTCAGATCCAATTGCTCCAAAACCGAAGTTCGGATTGAAGAAACAGCTAGCAATGGAGGAGCAGTATTGACAAGGATCTCCGGACCTGATAGAGTCAGAGTCGAGTGAACTCCCATTTGAATCTGTATCCTTAGGAATTTGTTAATCATTCTGTCCACATCAGATTATGTAAGGCTCTTAAAATCAAATAGGTAAGGCAGTGGATGAAGGTCTTGAATGGTGTCGAAGTGATGCCAAAAAAGGCGACGTTTGCCGAAGGGTGATCAGATTTGACAATATCTGAGGTGAGTGGATCTGTGGAGATTTTTCTGCTTTAGCTTTGAATGTGCATCCAAATTAGGAATTGTGTCCCCCCACAGGCCACACATTTTTTTAAAACCGGAAGGTTTATCAGACATAATGGGAAAATAAGTACAGCAAGTTAGACACTTTTTTTTAATTACAAGGGGAGAAATTACCAATTATGGTAATTCACAGAAAGTGCTAACAAAGTACTTTAAGGGACAGTATTACCAGCTATGGTATTACAGCACACTCAAGAGTGTAAAAAAGAGAAAAGAATTGCAATAACTTTATAAAAGTTATACAAGGGAGAAAACGGCAAAAGATACATCTTTAGTCCCCCTTTACTCTCCAAGCTCCTTCCCACTCCTCTGAGTGCTCATGGCTTACCCTTGTACTTTATACAGGCCACTAGGTAGCACTATTTAACCACTGCCTACCTTTCCATTATATGTTAAAAAGCATTGTAACTGTTCTATTAATCTACTACTGCACTGTTTTAGCTCCTAACCCCTGTGAATTCTCTGCTTCCTTCTTATACACGCAGTGCCTCATCCCTGTACCTCCATACTTCTGAGCTTGCTCATCGCCCTACAGACTCACTCCGCTCCCCTACCTTGCCCCCAAATTCCCCCGCTACCTCTACACTTAGTCACAAAACCACACCCACTCCCTCCAACCCAAATAGACATCCCATCCCCACCCATAATAACCTCTCTTCAACCACATCCTTGCTAACCAAGCCCATCCTCCCACCAGTCCACAAAATCTAACCAAACATATGACAGCCCACCCCACTACCCACTCAATTCAATCTTCCCCTCAGTTCTAAGGCTACATAACCACTATGTTCACAAAACCTGCCTCATTTATAACTCAAATACTACTACTACTCACTTCATCCTACCTAAATTATCTCACCAAGCCTCTTAATGCCAGTCACTCTCCCCCTTTTCATACAAGTTCATTCTCCATACAACACACTCTTCAACCATCATATCCCTCTAGCTATACAACTGTCTAATTTTCCCCTACAAACGTAAACCTACCTACAAATACTCTACTCCAACCCTTATCGGCCTTACACCCACAAACCATGCAATCCTTAAACCACATACCAAGCAGTCTAAAATCTCCTTTTTCATATCCACCAACTCATTATCATCCTTCTCTCTGGCAACATACACCCTAACCCCGGGCCCCCCTCCCCATCTCAATTCAACCTCCCTTACCTCCCCCTCAACAGAAAATCCTTCTTTCTCAGCACTAAATGCTCAAAATATATGTAATAAAATCCCTGACCTCGATGCCTGGCTTCTCCATAATCAGCCAGGTATCCTGTTATTCTCTGAAACCTGGCTGAAACTCTGTATAAAAGACTCTGAAATACCACCACCCAACTACTGCATCATTAGAAAAGACAGCACACACAAAAAAGGTGGTGGAGTCGCTCTCCTCTACTCATCCTCCCTCTCAGTTATTCCCTACGTTAAACCTATACCTCAATTCGCTAATGCTGAACTAATGCCAGCCCTACTTCAGGTAAATAAACCTATATGTAGAGTCACCCTCTATATCCCTCCTGGAGACAATGTCCCAGTCCTTGAAGATATTCTCTCCTGGTTCTCCACCATTACCAATGAAACTATAATCCTGGGTGACACAAATATTAACTGCATCTCCAATCAATCTCCTACAAACTCCCTAAACATAAACCTCTACAACTTCTCTCAGCTAATCAATTCCACAACCAGACCTTCCAAGGACAGCACCTCTGGAAGCATCCTTGACTGGATTCTTGTCTCTCACCCTCATTACATTTCTGATAGCAGCACCCTCCCTAACTTGCTCAGTGATCCCTTCTCACTTTTGTTCACTGCCTTACTGCCACCTTACAACTATCTCATAACTATATCTACACATGCCCCCTGAAAAACTTCAACCCAAATACCTTTTCAAAATCACTAAAACATACAAACAGGAACCCACTAAAAAGTCTATCCTTAGAAAATGCCATTACCTACTTCAATACAACATTCTTAAACCTTTTAGATACCTTTGCCCCCCCCCCCCGAAAACAAAAAGAATTAAAAGTAACTCTGTCCCTTGGTTAACCAAAGACACCTTAGCTGACTCTGAGACAAATCTTGGAAATGCCATCAGAAAAATAAGACTCCCACTATCCTTAATGAATACAAAATACTTTGAAACAAAGTAAAAAAAAAAAAAAAAAAAAAAAAAAAAACATTGCATCAGATCGCAAATCCTATTTCTCCACACTCCAAAATAACCACAAGACAAACCCTAAAAAATTCTGGGATGGAATCACCTCTCTTTCTCTAATCCAGGTTGAAAAGAAAACCCCCTGCCCTGATCCAAATACCTCAGAGACAGACTTAGCCACCCAATTTAACTTTTTCTTCATTGATTCCATAACCAAACTAACATCATCCTTCCCTAATAATCCCACATCCTCACCTCTATCTTCCCCCATCTCTTCCAATATTTCCATCTCCCAACCTCCTCCCTTCTCTATAAATACCATCCCTAAATCTACTATAAAAAAAAACTTCTTCAGAACTTGAAAACCTGCTCCAACACTCCTGATATTCCTTCCTTCTTTCTAAAATCAGCAGCAGATGTCACTGCCTTCCCCATGTGCCTTCTAATAAATCGGTCTATCAAAGAAGGCTATGTACCCCAACTTTGGAAAAAGTCCTTTAGTATCCCCCCCCACAAAGGGGGCAACAAGAATATTCTTAACTTCAACCTATCGCCATCTTATCCCCCATCTCTAAACTTCTCGAAAAATGTATCCACCTATAACTTTTACCCTGTCTCACACAATCACTTACTAACCCTTACACAACAGATTCAGGTCTGGCCATAGTACTACTACCACTCTCATCTCCTTCCTAGAAACTGTTAAAGCCCATGACTCCGGCTGCATAGCGTCTACCCTCCTCCTAGACCTTTCAAAAGCCTTCGATCCCATCTCTAACAACCTTCTCCTAACTTACCTCTCTAAACTAAATCTATCCCTTTCCTCCATCAACTGGTTTACCAGTTACCTCTCTTATAGGCAAACAAGCAGTCAAAGGGAAAAAAAAGCCACCTGACCATTCCTCAAAACTACTACAGGTGTGCCCAAGGGTTCAATACTAGGTACCCTGCTGTTTAATATTTTCATAAATAACTTCCACCATATCATCCCTAATGCAAAACTTATGCAATATGCCGATGATTCAACTATCATCTGTTCTGCCACTTCCACTCTCATAAAATTAACCCAAGATGCCTTCTCTTCTACTGAACAATGGATGCTAGATAACCACCTAGCACTCAATGCGTCAAAGACTAAAGTTATATTTACCCCTATTAAAACCACCACTAGACAAAAATTCATTCTCCATCACCAGTTGGAATAATACACCCCTCGAAATCCAATGCAAAACTTCTAGGTGTCCTCATTGATGATCAGCTTAAATTTGATACTCACCTACAAATAAATATTAAAAAAATGCACCAGAAACTTGGCATGCTATATTGCCACAATCACTACCTCTCTCCCTCTACCAAGTTTGTTCTCTCTACCACATACCTCATCCCCTCTCTCCTATATGGTGCCCCACTCCTTACTAACCCGCAATTTTCCCTCAAGACAAAAACTCTTCCTGTTACAACAAAATGTCCAAGTTTGCCACAGATTACATATCATCCACCCATCACTGTACTGCCATTCACAAACTGAATTGGCTAGAGTTGCCCAATTATCTTACCTGCATTAAACTCGTCCAAGCTCACAAACTCATTTTCAGTCCCTCTCTCTGCCCCTCCCTCACCTCCACCTTTAAAATGCACCTACCCGATAAACTCCTTAGCTCTAACACGCAGAATCTGATTGAATTGCACAAACCTGCCTGCCCACCAGGTAAACATTTACTGTCCTTCTCCCTAACACACCTCTGGAACTCACTGCCACCTGTTATCTGCACCACTAGCAGCCTCGCTTCCTTTAAAACCTTGCTTCACTCGCACCTAACATCCCATTGGGAATGTTCCTGCTCCAATCCTACATAATCTCCCTTAGTAACTCACCCTCCCTCCCTCTCTCTCCTTTCTCTCCCCACTCCAATCGCCTACCTCCCCACCTCCTCGTTCACTAACTCTTCCCTCTCTGTTCATCTCTGCCTTTGCTCACTTCCCTATTAAATCATCCACATGAATCCAATGTATTCCTTGTCCCACTGTAATATTTCTTCAGAGGGAATAAATATATTTGTAAATATCTACTTATTGTTTTATCTTGAATTTTTGAATTTTTAAAAACTAACATATTTGTAAATATCAACTAGGATTGTTTTTATTTCAGTTTTTGCATTTTTACTAAATTGCACCTTAAATACCATTTTTACCTAGACTACTGTGTTTTTAATAACTTGTTTAATATACACTTTGTATCATCTACTTTGTATTTCTTGAGCTTTTCTCCCCAGGACTCCATTGAAAATGGGCTCCTCTTGGCCCAATGGACCATCTTGGTAAACAAACTGCAAATAAATAAAATAAATATATAGAAAAAATAGTTTTATAGTGAAGTTTAACTCAAAAAATACTATAATAGCTCATTCAAGAAGTTACAGCAACCACGTACAAATTCTATGACAGCAAACAAGATCCGAGGTATGGTAGGTAATGGTTATGGGTAAAGGGAGGAGCTCAAGAGTTTGTGTTCCAAAAACGGGAAGACGCAGCCAAGTCAGATCTCAAGGATCTGCACTCAACAGTTGAGGAATGAATGAAAATGACAACATCAGATTCAATACTAACCTGGTCGGCTTCTGCTAAATTTAAGTATCCAGTCACTATTCCTCCCTCCTATGTATGAATTTCTCAAGGTCATCAGGACTTGACTTTGGTGGTCTATACATTTCAACAATTGGTATTATGTTCCATGGTTGTCTTTATTATCACAGTTACACAATCTACAGTATTGGTGTTATCACTGAACTTGTAATAACAGGTCTCATTACTATCTTTAATCCCCACAACACCTCCACCTGATTTTTTTTGTTAGAATGAATGTTGCGGTAAAAACATACCTTGACAGAAGTGGTTTCCAGCCACTGCTCTTTGTTTCACAAACAATAAAATCAATCTTGTGGGAACATAGCAAGTTTTCCAACTGCAAAAAAATGTCATTCCTCCTAGGATTAGCAACCATTGAAGCATCAAATGTTGCTACCTGTGAACTGTTAAATAGTCGATCTGGCAAAAATCCCTGCTTGCTTTTGTCAAATATTGCAAAATATCTGCTGCAAAAATAATCTTCCCAAATCTTGACAAGCACACACCATCATGTTTAAACACATATATCCAAAAATTAGGCTAAGATGCTCTGCACATTTCCATTTTTTTAAAATTGGGACTTTTTTCATGTAGGTATTTATCTAAAGAAAATATTTTCATTCACGGTGACCTGACTCTTTCTACATACAATTTGTGAAAAATATGTCAACACCTGTACAGGATATTCCATCTAAGTAAGCTATAAATTCCATACTAACAGAGACCTTGTAGATGACATTTGTACCAACATGAATAAAACAGACCCATAATCCTGAATTTTGGGACCCTGACAAATGTTTTCAGAAAGGATATGTGCAACACTGGTCTCCATAACAGTTCTTTTTTACGAACTAGGACAATTCTGGAGTAGACACCCTTAATTCTTTCCATAGGACGGACTGTTTCTATGACCCTAGTCCAGCATTTGCTGGAGCACAGGAGACCAGGTCTGGCCTAGCGGGTGAGGGGGGCACCCCCATGACCTGACGCAGATGTTCCTTTCACTGCCACCTACAACCCCTATCAACAATGTTGAGCACTAATCTGTGCTAAACTACTGATGACAAAGCAGCCTTGCAGGCAGCTAACATTCGAGATGGGGCATCCAGAGGGGGACTTGGGAAAGACAGATGCTGCATCTCAGCAGAGTCGTACGTTGGGTGGGGGTTATCCTTTTTGGGATAACAGCCTCTAAATAGGTTTAGAAGAGTTATAGTCCTGACATTTCCTTTTGGTGCCTTGGCTTTTGTATGCGACTTCAGTTTTTGGGCCACTCCAAAATTATCCTGCTTAATGGTGGGAAACTTGGGAATGTAGAACATTTTAGTCACCCTTTGTATCAGTTTACCTCTGTCATCCCAGGGTTTAAGGATCTGATTACTTGCTTAACACACAATCAAAATCATTTCGAGGATTCATAATCTCATTTTTTAATTCATCAGTAAAGTTCTGAAGTGCAACCAAGCATGCCTCCTTAACACCACAGATACAGCTACACAACTAGAAACTCTTTAAAGTATACTTGAGAAACACTGGACACCATCTTTGCCATACATTTTTTGCTCAGCTGGTAAGGATGCAGCAAATTCATGCAAAAGTGCAGTAGTGTAAAATCTTACCATAATAGTAGAGGTCCCTCCCTTCACTGTTGCAATATTCCTTACAATAGGGATCCCCTGCTAAAGGCGGCCTGATGCCCGACCAGTATACTAATGCCTTTGGGTTGCTAAGGGTACCCCATACGTCCCACATATGTTCCCCATGTACAGCATAGGGCATAAAGGTGATGTCTGCATGCACCATCTGCAGAACTGAGAGCCCCACTAGGTACTCCAGTCCAAGGATTAGAGAGGTACTTAGCACATCTACAAGGGTAAAGAACCATGGGAGGAGGGGAATAAATGAATACTGCAACAGTGAAGAGAAGGACATTACTATTACAGTAAGATTTTACACAACTGTATTATGTCCTTCCATTTCACTGTTGCAGCATTCCTTACAACAGGGAGAGTGTAAAAGCTCATGAAGAAGAGAGGGAGGGAGGACAAGCAGAGCCCTCTACGAACCCATGAAGGATGGCCCTAACAAAACCATCTCTAGTCTTGGATATCACATCCAACTTATAGTGCTTGGTAAAAGTATGCACAGAAGTCCAGATAGCTGCCTCAAGAATAGAGTTAGCATCTAAACCCATGAAAAAAAAACACCAGAAGCAGCCACAGTCCCAAAAGAATGAGCCTTAATGGAAGGAGGAAGGTTTATAGGTTGGTACTAGGCTATCGGCCCTAGGGCCTATACAAGCCTAGCCATAACAATAACCTGGCTATTTCTTCACACAGTATTTACTTCCCTGGACCCCTGTCTAGCAAGGCGACTGACATGATCCCAAGGGGTGAATTTCCTATCTCCAATCCAATCATCAAGGTTCCGTTTGAAGAGAGCCAAAGAAGCGCTCTGCTTGACACGTATGGGCAGTCTATTCCAGAGTATGGGGAGTCTCTGGTTCAGGAACCTATCCCTCCAGCATGTTTTGTTCATTGTGATTACAAGATTTATATCCCTGGGGCATGCGTCTCTGAGGGATTGGGATTTCTTTAAGTGCAGCATGTCCAACAGCTCTGGGTTTGACATGGCCTTGTATGTTATTCAGAGATCGCCTCTGAGTAGACTATATGCGACAGAGTATAGGTGGAGGTTTTTTTAGACTGTCAGCAAAGGGCATATGCTTTAGGCCTGTGATTCTTTTACTGAGGTATTCTGCGGCCTTTCCAGTTGTTGCAGATGTCTTGAGAGGTACATACCAAACGAGGCGTATTCTATAATGGGTCTAATAAGGGATGAGTGCAGTGGGACAATGACCTCCTTTTTTCAGGATGAAAAGCCCTTAGTGATGAGGTGTGCCACATAGAAGGATTTCCTGACTGTTCTGACGATGTGGTTATCGAAGGCGAGACCACTGTCCACCTGCATCCCCAAGTCTCTTATCACACTTTCGGTGTTTAGTGTACTGCCACCTGTGTGGTAATTCATGGGTACATGTTTTTTCCCCAAAGGGAATAACAACACATTTCTTGGCACTGAGCTTGAGCCCATGGCTCAGGCACAAAGCATCTGTTTCTGTAAGGCCCTTTTGTAGAATATCCACATCATTTGGGGATTCAATAATGGCTCCCAGTTTGCAGTCATCTGCAAACTTTGTTAGCCAGAGTCCCTTAGTGCTGGCTTTTACTTCAGAGAAGTAGATGCCAAACAAGAGCGGTCCCAGGACTGAACCCTGAGGTACTCCACTTGTCTGGAGCTGGATTTGGAGTCAGGTACTTTTACAGTGTGGGTTCTGTCAGTAAGCCAGTTGGCAACCCATCGAGTGATGCAGGGATTAATGTCCAGATTAGTAAGTTTATCTATGATTCCAGAGTGGGGGATGGTGTCGAAGGCCTTGGCAAGGTCCAGATAGGCTGTGTGGACCACCTTACCCTTGTCCACAGCTCTGGAGACTAATTCAAAGTCAATCAGGTTCAGGAGACAAGATCAGCCCTTCACGAACCCAAACTGCATGGGGTCCAGTGTTTGAAGGTTGCCAATGTCTTTGTTTATAAGTTCCATGAAAATATGTTCCATGGCCTTGCAGATCAGGCTCATCAGACTGATGAGGCATTAGTTCCCAGGATCCATGGTGGATCCCCCCTTGTGGAGTGGGATAACTGTAGCTGTGCGCCACTCAGTGGGCATGAAGCCTGAAGTGAGGCTATGATTAAACATGACACTTAGGTGAGGTGCCAGTTCATTTTGTAGTTCATGTAGTACAACAGCCTGGGATGTCATCTGGTCCCATGGATGCTGTGTTCTTAGCTTTGGAGAGTGCGTTTTTTACCTGTGTGGCCATTCTTACTGAAATTTGGCAATCTTTCGGTATTGAGATGTGCCCTTTAGGGTGTGAGGGGGGGGGGGAGTTTGCACTGAATCGATCTGCCAGGATATTGGCAATATCCTTGGAATCAGTATATTTAATGCCATTCTGTTGTACCTCAGAGCAGATCTGAGCATTGCCATTTAGATTCTTGACATAGTTATAGAATGCCTTGTGGTTGTCTTTGGAATCTTTGGCAATTTTATTTTCTTAACTAGCTTTGGAGGACTTTTATGAGGGATCTGAGCTTCTTACGTCGGCTGGTATGGGAGTTTTTTGCATCCTGGGATTTTCCTCTTTTCTGCAACAGTTTCTTCCTTTTGTAATAAAGTTTATTTATGGCAAGAAACCACCATATTGGCTTCCTTTTTTTTGGAGGACAGTGTCTTGGTTCTACTGAGGATGGCACTATTCATGCACTAGTGGATGTGCTCGTACAGTGCCTTAGTGTAGGATTCAGCAGTCGGACTTTCAGTTCCTATCTGCATGGGTGTCATGAAGTTTGTCAGTTCTGACTTGAGTAGCATGAAGTTGGCTTTGGAGAAGTTTTTTACGGAGATTTCTTTACTGGGGGGTGGGGGTGGGATGTGGATGTCAAGGGTGATTAGCTTATGGTTAAGACCTGACCAACGAGGGGGTGACCGTAAGTGTGGAGCATCGATTTTCCATGTTGGTAATGACCAGGTCTAGGATGTTAGAGTTCCTGGTAGGAGTAAGGATTAGTTGATCCAGGGCGTTGGAATTTATGAATTCCAAGAGCTGTTGGGCAAAGGTGTTGGTACACGAGTAGTTTTCTCAGTTAATGACAGGGTAGTTGAAATCACCCAGTATTAGGGTGTTTGGTTGTATCTTAAGGCTCTTGACATGAAAACAACTACAATAAATGGCTTTAGATATCCAGAAGAAATAGTTTGTTGGAAACAGCCAATCTCAAAGATCTAAGATGAAAGGAAACAAAAAGGTGATTAGATTTGTGAAAAGCTTTTGTGTTACAAAAATAAAATCTGAGCTGTCTAAGCACATCCAAACTGTGCAAAACCCTCTCACTAGCAGATTACAGAGAAGGAAAAAAGTGGGTAAATGAATAGACTAATTTAAGAGAACTCATTCACCACATTGGCCATAAAAGAAGGAATAGCACGAAAACTAAAAAAGGAGGAAAATCCAAAAAGGCTTGAAGCTTAGCTATCTCTCTGGCAGGAATAAAGGCCAACAAAGAACAGTCTTCCAAGAACAATGCTGCAAAGAAGCTGAAGCTGTAGGCTCCAAAGCAGCCTTGTTCAAATTCTCCCAAACAAAATTAAGGTAAGGAGGGACAAGCTTCCTGGGAGGTCTAACATGAAGGACACATTTAAGAAACGGTTTTGCCTCAAATCTAAAGGCTAAAGTGGGTGTTAAAGGCAGACAAGCAGAAATAGCCTTAACGGAAGAGTATTCCCAACCCAGCATTCAGCAATTCACAGAGACA
Organism: Protopterus annectens; assembly: GCF_019279795.1. NCBI lineage: Eukaryota > Metazoa > Chordata > Ceratodontiformes > Protopteridae > Protopterus > Protopterus annectens. The sequence goes on along the minus strand of NC_056728.1, from coordinate 207,671,738 downwards.
AGAGAACCAAAGGGACATCCACAGGAAGTTGATCTAGGTTACGAAAAAGACACCAAATAGAAAACTTCTTCCATCAGGATAAGTAAGATTTCCTTGTAGTGGGTTTCCTTGAATTCCTAAGGGCCCTAAGCACATCCGCAGAAAAAAGGTGTCTATCACCCACAATGTCAGATGAAGAGTGGGACAGTGGGGATGGATGAGAAATCCCTTGTCTTGTGTGAGTAGGTCCACCATGTGAGATAACTTGTGATGATTGCCCTTGGCTACATGAAGAGGAGGAGGGAACCAATGGCAGCAACCTATTTCATCTTGAACAGAACTTTTGGAATGAGAGGAAGGGGAAGGAAGTCATAAACAAACATCCCCTTCTAGACTACAGGACATGGGGCTCTGGCACAAAAAAAAAGAGGAAAGTGTCTGCTCAGAGGGGAGGTAAATGGATCTACTTGAGGAGTTCCCCACTGGACAATGCATAGAAAAATCTCTGTGAAGCATCCACTCGTGGAATTGTATATGTACATGCTGAGAGTCTCTACCACAATACTCTGACCTGCAGGAATGTAAACTGCCTGAAGTGTCACTTGAGACTGGATAGTTAGTTCCCACACTTGAAATGCCAACCTTCACAGGAGATAAGATCTTGTCCCCCTTGCTTGTTGACATTTTACATCACTGTGGTATTGTCTGTAAGTACTTTGAGAGCCCCTGGAATGCAAAGAGGATGAAATGCTAGGATAGCCAACAGAACAGCTCTCATCTCTTTGATACTGATGTGGTCTTTCTTTTTATGAAACGACCAGAGGCCCTGCAATTTTAGATAGCCAAAGAAAGCTCCCCACCCCTTGCCTGACGCATTTGTGAACAGTTCCTGAGAGGGGAGTGGAGGTTGAAAAAGGAAGCCCTGGATTGAATGACAACTGCCATATTCACCAATGAAATTCCAGCTTGAGGCATGGAAGAGGAGGGACTATGAAATCTAGAGGAGTGTGCTGAAACCACACTGACTTTAGCAACTACTTAAGTTTTCTCATGTGGAATTTGACTAGAGGGAGCACAGGAAAGATGGAGGCCATGCAACCCACAGGTCTCAAATTCCCTGGCTGTAATTGATGCAAGAGAAAGAAGGGATTGAAAGAAGGGTTGGGAGGTTGGCATAATAGTGAAAATGTTTACTTTACAAACACAAGGTATTGGGTTTGATTCTCGCATTAAGTAATTGGCTAGGCTTAAAATGGCCCATACAGGGTAGTTAGCCTAGTACAAATCTATGAATCTATGAAAGGGAATAAGAGTTAAAGGCCTTGGGAGGAGGCTGGGATGCCAGCATTGGAACAGCCTGGATCCTGCATCCCACAAACACATGATTCTGTGAAGGAGTCAGGAAGGGCTTTGGGAAATTTATAGTGAACTCCAGGTTTTGCAGGACAGAAATGGCAAAGTGAAGATGCTGCGGTAGAATCTTTGGAGAGGAGGCCTGAAAAAGTAGGTCTAGGTAAGGAAAGACCTGTAACCCCCTAAACCTGCAAAAAGCAATTACAGCAGTGAAGCATTTGATGAATACCCTTGGGGCAGCAGATAGGCCAAAGGGCAAAGAAGAGAACTGAAAATTCTAGAAAGCAACAGAAAAATGGAAAAATGTCACAGAGGATGAATAGGGATATGAACATGAGCATCCTTGGGGTCCAGATATACTAGAAAAGCCTGAGGAAGCAGCAGAGGAATCACAGTCTAAAGGGACATCCAAAAGGAAGAGGCCTTCAGAAAGGTGTTTAGGTGAGAGAATGGGTCTTCTAAGTGCCCTCTTTCCTGAGGACTATCATCATTCTGGAATAAAACCCCTTCCCCCTTTGAGACACTGGAACTTCCTGAATAGTTCCCCAAGTCAAGAGACCCTGAAGCACTTCTAGAAAAAAGGCAAATTGTTCATAAGGTGGCTGAGGAATACCCACGAAAGGGGAAGAGATTTCCAGACCATGTAATATCCTTGGAAACTCATGAAAAGAAACCAAGAATCTTGAGCAATCTTTAACCAAACAGGAAGAGACAGGGAACAACGAAGAAAAAGACAAATGTGGCTAAACAGGATAGTCAGACAGCACCTAGTTTGTCAAGAAAAGGATATTTAATGAGCTAAAGCAGTCTGGGTAGCCTTAGCCGGAGAAGCCCTTCTACCATCCTTACTACCTTTGGGGGGAGGGTGTAACTTCTATGAACAAAGGTCTGCTTATCACGCTAGTTCCTTTGGAATTTAGGTACAGGAGAAACAAAGACATATTTTAGAGCTTGCAAAGCCTTATGCTTTTCTGTAGGGACTGAAATCAGCAGCAGCACCAAATAAATGCTTGCTGTCCAGAGGAGAATCCATCCACTTAGCCTTAATATCACCAGGCAAAGGTTGAAGCTGAAGCCAGGAATATCTCTTCAGCACAGAGCCAAAAGCAGCAGTCCTAGAAGAGGCTGCATCATAACTGCATTTACTAGAGTAACAAGCCACCTAAGAAATCCCTAATAAGGAGAGCGCAAAAATCTTTCCCTCAGTCAGCAAGGTCAGAGAAAACCTGACAGGCCTGAGACAGAAGAGACAAAATATATCTTGTCATATGGGTCTGATATTTGACAGCCCTAAAAGCAAGAGTTGCCAAGGTATATACCTTCTTAGCCAGTCTTTACATAGTTCAGATGGAAGCATCTCTGTAGAAGGCACTAACTGATGGTTTTGGTTTGTCAGATGCCAGACACCACAGAAGGGTCAGCCGATGAGCACTTATAAAGGAACTTGCAATAAGGAACCTTATAAAACCTGTCAGGCTTTCTGGAAGCAGCTAGCAGAGAATCAGGAGCCTGAGCTGCAGCAGAAAAGGCATCCAGAGCAGGAGGAATAGAAGGCCTAGGAAAGTCCATTTGCAGAAACTTGTAGTACCTCATGAACCTCAGAAATTTGCCGCAATCCCATTTGTAAAATTCCATCTCTATGGAAACCATCTCCAAAGGAAATCTTCTCAAAAGGAGAGTCAGGACTAGTGGACTCCTCTTCCCTAGAACCACACTCTAAGGGAGAAGAAATCTGAGAAGACTAGGCAAGGGATTCCTTCTCCTCCTCCAATGAAACGTGTTCTCTAGGCTTCTTAAGAGGAGAAGACCAAGGGCAGCTGGAACAGAAACTCTTTTAGGAGGCTTCAAAGTCATAAGGGCATTAAACAAACCTTGAGTGAAATTCTGACATTCACTCTGAGGGTCCTAAGGAGTAGAAGAAACTGGTTTAGTTTTTTGTTTGGTCTTTAAAGAGAGGTCAGCCTTGTAAATCTTTGAAGGCTCAGACCTTGTATTCTGTGAAGGCTCAGACCTTGTATGACACTCTAATGGTAGTTGGTACCTCTTCCCTAACCAAAGTCTGAGGAACACCCCTAGGCCCTTCGGTAATAATCAGCCACAGTTCCCCCCTGAACATTCGAAGCAGATGCCTGCAAGGCCTCCAGGGATATGAGTGAAGCCGGATCCATGCCGGCCTCCAATCCAAAGAGACAGGGTTTGAGGAGTCTTTGCTGTAAAATGTCACTCGGGACATAACAGGATTTGCAGACAAGGGGACTTGGAGAAGGCAAAAACTCATTCATCAGAGAACTGCAAGCTTTAAAAACATCTTCCAATACTGGGACCTATGAAGGGAAGTCTGCTGTGTGTGGGGCATCATCTTCCAAAAGGTAATGTATCCTGTCGATATTGTAGACAACCAAAGATTGCTCCCCAGTTGAATACATCCCTAAATTTAGCCAGATTAAAACATCAGTCTGGGTTTCCGAACCTTTTCAACCTCAAAAGAAATAACAGCAGAAAACTGTAGGCACCAAAAAAAAACTTGTAAAAACAATGAATACCAACAGGTGAACACTGTAGACACACATAAATGATACCGGGCAGTAAAACCCCAAAATCCAAAGTTTAATTAAGTGCTTTTGCACTGGTAAATTTAGAACTTCATCAGAATAAAATGCACACCTACAACAAACCTTAAATACACATCCAATCACTTAGACATTAATTGGTATGCTAATAATTTAAAGAAACAAAAAAAGTTGAAGTAACTTACTACCCAGTCAAAACGTAAATGTGTACACAAAACTTTTAAAAATGGTTTTGTTACAATAAAACCAATACACTTTCTATATGCATAAAAAATCAACTCAAAAATAAAAGTCACACAAGACATAGATGTCCCAATATATAGAATACTAATAGAAACCAAGATAATATAATGTATAACCTTTAATTCTCCCAATGGACAGCTAAATATATCTAATGAAGGATGTTCGCCCTGTATTTGAGAACAGGACCCAAGTTAACATGATCATTTAGGCCGGGGGGGGGGGTACGCACTGCATTTATTCTCAGTTGCCTATACAACTCTCTCATAGCAATGCAGTTTTCCCAACCCCCCCCCCCCACACACACACACACGCATCATGTTAAACTAATTCAATAATACCAAACTGAAATTTATTAAAATTAGGAAAAACTAAAGTATGCTTATACAATGCATTGTTACTATTTTTCTGTTGGATAGCACATAAATGACAAAATACGCTCTCTGTCATACCCACATAGAAAGAACAATCTTGACAAATAGCAATGTATATTAAACCTTTACTATTACAATCTCCTATGTCCAAATGTATATGTTGTAAAGGATTCCTCATAGCCAGTTGTTGCTTAGCTAAAATTTAAGGACAATATTTACAGGCATCACATTTACTACTGTCCTTCTGACCAGATCTCAGTATTGGATGTTCCAACAAGTACTTTAAATTGAACTCCGTTTTATATATAAATTGTGGTGTTTCACCCAATGTAGTGATCGAGTCTGTGTTAGAGTGAAAAATTACCCAGTTCTTAATTATATTTCTCACTTCCTCGCTAAAACTTCCATAGTATAATACCATGGAATCCACAAATGAAGTGTTGTTTCTTTGGTTATACTGTGACATAAGAGGTTCCTCAGACCCCAAAAGTGGTTTATATCTATGACCCCACTCAGTGAAAATATAATTAGCACATGAGGTTAGTAGGTCAGAGGGATACCCTCTTTTGTTAAACATGGCACATAATTTAGATATTTCTATTTTAAAATCTTCAAATTCAAACACATTCTGGAAGCCCTAATCATTTGGCCTTTCAGAAGATTTCTCTTGATATGTGGGGGATGGTTACTTGTAAAATCCAGATATGTATTAGAATATGTAGATTTTCTATACAATTTTGAACAAAAATTGTTCTCCTCATAGTTTTTATTTACAGTAACATTTAGATAATCTATACTGCCCTTAGATAGATTGGTGGTAAACCTGAAAAAAGAACAAATATTATTCAGGTAATCCATGAATTCTACCACTTCTATTTCATTACCCTTCCATAACAAAAAATAAACCATCCAAATAACGTAGATAAATATGCCATTTGTTAAAAAAAAATCTAGAGTTCAATATACATTGCTTCTCCCACGAGTACATAACCAAATTGGTATAAATGGGTGCGCAGCTCGCACTCATTGCTACACCTTTTTTTCTGTTTGAAGTACTCCTCCCTCAAAAACAAAGTTGTTTTTAGGTTCATAGATAGGTACTAGGCTTTGCCGCCTCACAGCAAGAGGTTCGTCGGTTCGATCCTTGGCTGGGGTGCCTTCTGTGCGGAGTCTGCATGTCCTCCCTGTGGTCACGTGGGTTTCCTCCGGGTGCTCTGGTTTCCTCCCACATCCCAAAGACATGCTGTAGGTGGATTGGGCACTCTAAATTGGCCCTAGGTGCGAGTGTGTGCACCTTCTATGGAAGGTTGGGCGCCGGGCTGGCAACTCAACACCGTAAAACTCCACTGCCAATCATGAGCGGACAGGTGGGTCCACTGTGGTGACCCCTAACCAGGAAAAGCCGAAAGAAGAAGATAGGTACTAGGAGGCTATCGGCCCTAGGGCCTATATAAGCCTAGCCAAGAAAGTTCCCTGGCTTTCGCCACACAAGAAAGTTATTTTCCTGTGCCCCTATCTAACAGATGCACAGAAGTGATCCCCAGGGTGAATTTCCTATTTCCCATCCAATTGTCGAGATTCTTCTTAAAGAGGGTTAATGAGGAGCTTTGCTTGACCTGAATGAGTAGTCTGTTCCAGAGCATGGGAAGTGTCTGGGACAGGAATTTATCCCTCCAGTATGTTCTGTTTATTGTGGTGGCAAGGTTTAGGTCCCTGGAGCATGCATCTCAGATGAATTGGGGTTTCTTTAAGTGTAGCATGTCCAACAGATCTGGGTTTGACATGGCTTTGTATGTTAGGCAGAGGTCGCCTCTGAGTTGACGATAAGTGACTGAGTAGAGCTGGAGTTTTCTGAGACTGTCTGCATAGGGCATCTGTTTGAGGCTTGCTTTTTTGGAGGATAGTGTCTTGGTTCTGTTGGGGATGGCATGATCCAAGCACTTCTGTATGTGCTTATACAGTGCATTTGTACAGGATTCAGCAGTCGTATCTCTATTTTCCATCTGTATGGGTGTCATGAAGCTTGCCACTTCTGCTTTAAGAAGCATGAAGTTGGCTTTGGAGAAGTTTTTTATGGTGGTTTCCTTAATGGGGGGTGGAGGGCAGGATACTGATGTCTAGGGTGATTAGCTTGTGGTCGGATATGATCAGCGAGGAATTGACCTCTGGTGTGGAACATCGGTTGCCCATATTGATAATGACCAGGTCCAGGATATTGCTGCCCCTGGTGGGGGTATGGACAAGCTGATCCAGGGCATTGGAATTTATGAATTCCAGAAAGCATTGAGCAAATGAGTTAGTACACAAGCAGTTTTCCAAGTTGATGGGTGGGGTAAGTTGACATTGTCCATTATTAGGGTATTGGGCTGTACCTTAATATTACCCAGTATATCAAGAAATGTGGAGTGGGCATCCTGGGGCATGGCAGGGGATCTGTAATAAGCTACAACCTGGATTGCAGTCTTGCCCAGTGTTAGCTGCACTTGGATAATTTCGGATGCATTATGTTGAGCAACTAGCCTGGAGGTGTGGATATCCTTAATATGGACACACCTCCTGCTTTAGTGTTTTGGTCCAGGTTAGGTGGCTGAAAGGTGTGGTACGAGTTATTGCCTGGTAATGCAGGGAGTGCTCTCTGCAAAGATGTCAATTTTCTCCATTTTAAGGAGTGCCTCGAGTGAGTGCATTTTGAGGTTTAGAATTCTAGCACTGAGTAGAGATTTTCCTTGCTTATACCTGCTACTGTGGTGAGTTTGTCGTGTAAATCCTGCCTAAAAATGGCACTACAGGGGTGGCAACAGCCTTAGCCAGTATCCAGAATCCTTGGGGTGACAGGTGCAGGCCATCCTCTGGCAAAGCATCATGGTCTGTTGATCATGTCGTCCCAGGCAGACAGACACTGGATCCCCTTAGAATGACACCAGTAGCTTAGCCAATTGTTGAAGTCAATCATTTTATTCTCGTATTGTGGTATCATTCTGTGCGATGGCAGGATGCTACTCAGGGCTAGGGTCATACCTGCCTGGGCTACATGATTCAAGAGCTCCTCCATGTCTCTTTTCATGTAGACCAGGGAGGTACATCTCAGTTCATTCACATTAACATTGACAATGAGAGAGTCATATTTGTGCTTGTTGTGGAGTGACCAGAGTGCTTGCGTTATGTGGCGGAGTCTGGCACCTGACAGGCAGTTGACAGTAACTATCTTTGTTTAGCCTGGTGAGTGGGACATCAGTGTGCCTGACTACAGATTCACCTATGACTAGTGTCAACACAAATTCCATAAGGAGCATGATAAAGTTAATCATATTATTATTTAAATGGCTGAGCTCGATTAGGGCATTATAGAACAATTCAAGCCCTTACGTGGAATAGACGGAAAGAGGTTAACAATATCAATAGTGACAAAAATAACATCTTTGGTATAATATTCATTTTTAACTTTTTGAAGAAAGTCCCACGAGTCGATTAATACATGGTGGATAGGTTTTAAAATACCTTTAAATATTCTGTCAATAAATAAAGTATGGGTAGAACTATTCTGTGAAACCACAATCAATCTGAAAGGGGGACTATAAATATTGTTATGAATTTTAGGGACACTGAATGCAACCGGTATCAACAGAAAATTAAAAGTTGGTTCATTAATCACCCCTTGCATAAGAGAGTCATCCAAATATAACTATGTGAAATATTGATTTTGGTCAAAGAAACCAATTCATATGTATCTGGTATCACACAAGATATTCCCTACAGAATCAATGTAGTCACTCTTGTTCATTAAAACCATCCCTCCACCTTTGTCCGGCTTCATCACCCTAGTGTTACTGTTACATCTTAAGTTGTACAGTAAAGATGACTCTTCATTGAGATTGTAAAACTTAGAAGTATGAGAGTTATATCATTTATAAATCTCCTGGGTGCAAATCTTTTCGAAGCAGATTACTGTGAGATGAAGTGGAAGGTTAAAAGTACTTTTCAGTCTAAAACTGTTATCAAAGAGTACTGTTCACTCATCCTGCTTAAACAGCACCTTAAAGTTAAGTTTTCTGGTAAATAGTTGTGGCAGAATTCATGGGTTACCTGAATAATATTTGTTCTTTTTCAGGTTTACTCACAATCTATCTAAGGACAGTATAGATTATCTGGATGTTACTGTATATAAAAACTATGAGAACAACTTTTGTTCAAAATTGTATAGAAAATCTACATATTCTCCCACATAAAGAGAAATTTAGTGAAAGGCCAAATGATTAGGACCAAGAATGTGCTCGAAGTTGGAAGATTTTAAAACAGAAATATCTAAATTATATGCCATGTTGGGCGAAACAGGGTATCCCCTCAGACCTACTAAACTCATGTGCTAATAATATTTTCACTGAGTGGAGTCAAACATAAACCACTTTTGCGGTCTGAAGAACCTCTTGTGTCACAGGATAACCAAAGAAACACCACTTAATTTGTGGATTCCATGGTATTATACGATGGAAGCTTTAGCAAGGAAGTGAGAAATATTATAATTAAGAACTGGGTAATTTTTATCACTCTAACACAGACTTGATCACTACATTGGGTAAAACACCACGATTTATATATAAAATAGAGTTCAATTTAAAATATTTGTTGGAACATCTAATACTGAGATATGGTCAGAAGAAGGGCACTAGTAAATGCAGGGCTTGTACATATTGTCCTTACATTTTAGCTAAGCAAGACAGAGTATTTTGTAAAAGAGTGTATGAACATTTATGTGCTAGCCAATGGAAAAATAGTAACAATGCATTGTATAAGCATATATTAGTTTGTCTTAATTGTAATAAATTTCAGTTTGGTATTATCGAATTAAACAAGATGTGGGGGAGGAAACTGCGAAAACCGCATTGCTATGATAGAGTTGTATTGGCAACTGAGATTAAATGCAGTGCCCCCCCCCCCCCCCGCCTAAATGATCATGTTAGTAAGGTACTAATTTAATTCAGCTTTTTTGTATCTTTAAATTATTTGCATACCAATTAATGGCTGACTGGATGTGTATTTATGGCTTGTTGTAGATGTGTATTTTACTCTGATGAAGTTCTGGATTTAACAGTACGAAAGCACTTAATTGAACTTTGGATTTTTGGGTTTTTACAGCCTAGTATCATTTATGTGCGTCTACAGTGTTCACCTGTTGGTATTCATTGTTTTTTCAAAAGAAACTTTACTAATCAGACTCAAACTTCTAAAACCTCAGATTCCAGACCCCTTTCAAAATCAGCATCCTTGGATGGTTCAATGAGGGTGACAGCACTGCTGTTACTTATAATCTAGGTCTGTACCCTGTAATCAACTACCTGTATAATGGATCGAGCCACAGCCACCAGCTCAGGTGAAAACACAGACTGTTGCCCTAAGATGTGGTGGGTCTTTTTTTTTGTATGCAATACAAAAGTGGGATAACTCCTGTAGGAGATGCATCAACACTGGCAACAGATTCTGCACCCATGACTTCCCCCCTGCACCTTAACAGTCTGGTTCTCCTGTACCAGGCACTAGTACAGCCCCAGAGGCTGTGTCTGACCCTAGTGTCATGCAACGTTGTGGTACTAACACCACAACCAGGGGATCTGGAGGCAAAAGATGGTGAGTGGTCCGATAGGCTGCTTAAGGTTACTGTGAAAATCACAATCCATAGGCTGAGGCATATTTCTTGACTTATTTTTGTGTTTTAGGTGAAGGTACACAAGCAGTAGATGGGGGTGGTGGGGGAAAACACTATCTAAACCCATCAGGTCAAGAGGCAAGAAACTCTGCAGCTCAATACCAAATACTTGCTGCATGGTCAGCTCAATAAAAGGATGGACAAGCCCCACTACTCTCCCTCTAAACAGCAATCTAAAGACGACTTCTGTAGGGATACTGTTATGAACACTGCCCTGAGAAAATAACACAATTTTCAGTAACAGTTCAAAACACAATACATGACACAAAATTTCTCCAATTTAAACAAATAAAGGTTGATTTCATAACAAATGAATAAAGACAGCATATTATTAGTATTAGATAGGTCGGCGTCCCTCTTTCTTCATCTGGAAGCTTCCCCTTAAATAATTAATAAGGAATCTTCACCCAGAAAGAAGAAACCCTGAACTCTGTGCCCAAAGACACCTACCTGGGGACTGATCCACCTTACTTAAGGTTGAGACCTGAAAACTGTATTTAAGTTATAAATACTGTATTTTTGCGCTCTGGGTCTAAAGGCACCTCTAGTTTGTACCCCATAGCTTTCTGACTCCCTATAACTAACTAAAACCCAAGATACAGCCCTAGCAGTTAGAATGCTAATATTTAACCCAGTTTAAACTCTTGCACATAGTATTTTCCCTAGGTTCTCCCTCACTAATGGTCTAAAACCCATGCACCAGTTTAACTGAAAATCAGGTTAAGTATATAGTTCTACTTTAACTTCTATTTTATTTTAAATAAAATAAGTACATAAATAATACATATATAAGTAAACATATTTTTATCTAACACAATTACTTACCTTACCTTAGCCCACCACTTGTTTGAATGTGTGAGCCCTGCTCCGCTCCTCTCCCTGCCCCCAATTCCCACCCATCCCCAGTACCTCTACATTTATAGGTAGTCACACCCCTATTACTACAACCTATCAACTTTCCTATCATTACTCCCTCCCTCCTGACCTTACCCCCTATCAGCTTTCAACTATCACTACCTCTCCACCAACCTTACTTCCTTTCATACTTACCAATCTTCTTCTGTTACTCTCTCCACTAAAACCACCTAACTACCCACTGCCATAATGTTACAATACTCCTTACTACCCACCCTTCCTTGTAACCTATATCCTTACTTTGTATGAAACCCAACAGCTCACCAGGTACCAGTTCCCTGTAGGACACACTAGGCCCCTAGATGAAAAATTACCCATCTTCAGTTATACATTAAACCATGGCACCAAACCAGGATACAATTTATCTTCATTCTCACTCCTACAGTGTAATAACCCCCAGCACATCAGTACTAAATCCAACTTATATGACAAACTTTTAAACAAACTCAAGAGGCTCACTACTGAGTACAGACTTAGCCTTATACTCAGTGGAGACATACACCCTAACCCAGGCCCAATGACCCCCAACTCACCTTCTAACGGTGACTGTTACCACAAGAACATAATCAATAAACCAACTAACTCCCTCTTGGTATGTCATCTTAATATTAGGAGTATTAACAAAAAAGTACATGAACTGCATGCCCTCCTAGCTGTCTATTCCCCTGAGATACTATGTCTATCTGAGACTTGGCTAAAACCTTCCACTACCGATAATGAAATTCTACCACCTGGGTATAATCTACACAGGCTGGATTGGGCTTCTAGAAAAAGAGGGGGGGGGGGAGTAGCTGTTTTCTATATATCTGAGCTGAATGTAACCACAGAAGTAATTCAACCACCTCAGATCAATAACTCTGAAATACTAGCTACCAAATTTAAACAACAAAAATAAAAGCATTAACATTATTTGCATGTACATTCCCCCAGGTAACAATGTAGCCACACTCAAAGACACTCTTCACTGGCTATCCTCTCAATATCCCCAAGAAACCCTAGTCCTGGGAGACTTTAATATTGACTGGGGTTCCTGTTCCTCAAAATCCCCCTCCACCCACATCAACCTCCATGCATTCACTCAAACCATAGTCACCCCTACCAGATTAGGCAAACACACCCAAAAAGAAAGTTTACTGGATTGGATATTTGTAAATAGTAACCCCCAAATGTACACTGTAGGTACCCTCCCCGATGATCTAAGTGATCATCTTCTTACCTACATAGTTAAACAAAAAGCCATTATCCCACAACAACCCTTGCTCAGGAAAGCAACCCTTGCTCAGGAAAGTTAGAAGCAAAAGGGACCTTGACCCTGACAAATTTCAACTGGAACTTAACTCCTACAACTGGTCTAAATTAAAGCATCTACCCTTAGAGAGGCTGTCACCTATTTTAACAATAAATTTCTTGAAATTCTAGACTCTCATGCTCCTGCCGCTAAAGCGAATAAAAGGTAAAAATGTACCTTGGCTTTCTAAAGAGTCAAAACTAAAAATAACCTGTAGAAATAAACTCTGGGCTACCTGGCGCCATACCAAAGACCCCCATGATCATAATAAATACAGGCATGCTATTAATGAAACTAAAAGACTTGTCTTACAAGATAAAAAACATTACTATTGTAGGTTACAGATGACTAATCAGAACAATCCTCAAAGGTTCTGGGCTGGGATCAACAAGTTAGTGTATCCTGGTAAAACAGACACCTAGCCCTGCTGCCACTACTAATAAACCCCCAGAAGAGGTCGCAAATAGTTTCAACCATTTCTTTACTGAGACTATTCAAGCTCTTGTCACCCAACTACCTCCTAGTTCCCCTAACTATAATACCACTAACTCTAATAGCCAAAACTTATTCAGCTTTAAGCCTGTGTCAACTTCCTTTATCCGCAGTCTGATCAAAAAACTAAAACCCACCACACTCTCTGCTGACCAACTCCCAGCTGAATACCTGCAAATGTCAGCAGATGCCATTGCCTATCCAATCTCTATTCTAATCAATCGCACCATATCGGAAGCCAAAATTCCTATAATTTGGAAAACGTCCTATGTTATTCCCTTACATAAAGGAGGCTCCTCTACTGAATACTCAAATTATAGGCTCATAGCCATACTCTCTCCACTTGCTAAGATTATGGAGAAATGTATACATAAACAATTCATGCAACACCTAAACCAGAATCACCTTATGGCCGATACCCAGCACGGCTTTCGCCCACATCATAGTACTACCACAGCCCAATTGTTCTTCACTAACACCATTAACAATAATCGCAACAATAATCGCACTTCTGCCCTCTTCTTGGATCTTTCCAAGGCATTTGATATGGTTGATCATCAACTTATGATTAATACCCTGCAAACCCTCTGCCTAGATCCTAAAGCCCTTCTTTGGTTTACATCCTATCTTAATAACAGACAACAGGCTGTCCTCTGGCAGAATAAGCTCTCTAATCTATTACCAAACACTATTGGAGTACCACAAGGCTCCATATTAGGACCACTACTGTTTTCCATTTTTATTAATGACCTGCCTACTATTATACCAAACATCAGCTGTATCCAATATGCTGACGACTCCACTCTGATCTGCTCAGCTGCATCTCCCACTGATTTAAAGACAGATACCCAGTCTACATTCACTGCCATAGAAAACTGCCTCTCCAAGCGTGGTCTACGACTTAATCCCAAAAAAACTAAAATGCTCATATTCCCACCAACCCAAAGGTCTGTACCCTTCTCCTTCACCATAAATGCAAAAGACGGGACAGTCATTTTCCCCGACCCCAATATAAAATTACTAGGTGTCATAGACAATAACTTAAAATTTGACCACCATGTAAATCAATCAAGAGCATCAATAAAAAACTTGGGTCACTCTACAGAATCAAAGCCTTCCTCACCCCCCCAGCTGAAATAGCCATTGCTCGCTCCCACCTACTTGACACTCCTATATGCCTCCCCCCTTCTATCCAATATAAATAAATCTGAACTTAACAGACTAACAACCTGTTATAATCACATTGCCAGGGTTGCTACAGGCCTGCCATTCAGAACCCACCACTGCATCAATCTTAAACAGCTTGGATGGCTGGAATTTCCTAATCTTATCAAGTACAATCTGCTGATAATGGCTAACAAAATCCTCTACAACCCAGATAATACTCCAGCCCTTAGAAATTCTATCCTCCCCCATAACAACATGTGACTGCTCCGCTCATCTAATAAGCTACAAATCCAGACAACTAAAATTAACAATGCAGCTGGCTTGGCCCTATTTGCAAACTCCAAGTAAAATATGGAACATACTTCCAGCCAATTTAAAGCCACAGTTAAACAACATCTGGCATTAAACTGGCTATGTCACTGTGACAAGCCTGGCTAAGCCAACAACATGAATGTAATTTACTTATCTAATAGCTATTGTTAACTTCTCCCAACTATAACTAGGGTCATTTCTATCCTGTATACTTGTCTATTCAATGCTTAACTATGTACTTTTGGAAATAACCTACATGTAAATTTGTACTATTTTAGTCTGAATGTATTTTTTTATCTGCATTTTTATTTTTATCTGCATTTCTATTTTAATATTTTTATTTCTATGTTTTTTTTTCATTTTGTGTTGTACTTATATATGTTTGTGGCTTATCTCCCCAGGCCTCTGCTGTAAGTGGACTTTGATCCAGTCGGACTATCCCGGTCAACAAATGTAAAATAAATAAATAAATAAATAAATAGGTAATAATTAATAATCTGATGAAAATTTCCTGACAGAAATGTTTAACATACAAAACGTCCCCAAAAGCAATCTAAAGTCTACATCTGCAGGGGTTAGAATTCTAAAGACTGCACTGAAGAAAAGTGAGTTCCATGCACAAAATACATGCACACAAGTCCCTTAATTTTATAAAAAAGCTAGTAACAGTCAAAATGAATGAATGTAGCCTAAAACAGTATTAAACAAGAAATAGATTGTAAACTTGTGAAAAATTCTTGTTGTGTACACCATGTATTTCCTTTGTGAGGAATCTAGAAGGTTGCTCGAGCTGCTGTAAGTGCCTGGTCAAGTACATGCCAAAAGGCACAATGTAATTGATTATTGCGGGACTATAACTTCCTTGTCTTTGGATGCTATACCTTTATTTATAAGTTGTGCCACATAAGACTTCCACATCCCTATGGGAAGATGGCAAAGTTCAGGCTACTATTTGTGTACCTAGATCGCTTGCCTCAGAGTCTACTCTTAGGGGTGTGCTACTGATGATGTAATTTGCAGGGCATTTGACTTCCCAAAGGGTATGATAATGCATTTTTTCACATTAGGTTTTAGCCCATGGTTCTGGCACCAATCATTTGTCTGAGCTAGACCCTCCTGAAGGATATCTACATTGTAGGGGGATTCAATGATTGCCCCAGCTTGGAGTCATCAGTAAACTGACATTCAGAGGCCTTCCACATTAGCCTTGACTTCAAAAAATATATTCCAAACAGGAGTGGTCCAGGCTCTACTGTGGCATATCACTAGTAACTGACCTCTTGTCAGATCTGAATTCACCCAATTTAACCATGTGTCCTGGCCATGAGCCAGATGGCTATCCATCTGGTGACACAAGGATTTATGCCCAGTTTTGAGAGTTTATATACAATACCTAAGTGGGGAATTATGTCAAATGCCTTGGCCAGGTCAAGGTAGGCGGTTTGTACCATTTTACCCTCATCCATGGCCTTAGTGGCTTTCTCAAAGAAATCCACCAGATTCAGTAGGCATGACCTGCCCTTGACAAAGCCAAATTGGGTCGGGTCCAGTGTTTGGTGATTTCTTATGTCATTTATCAGGTCCATGATTATTCTTTCCATGGCCTTACATATACGACCAGTCAAACTTATGGGTCTGTTTCCCAGGTCAGTAGATGGTCCCCCTTTATGCAGAGGGATGTCTGTTGCTATCCTCCACTCTATTAGGACAAAGCCATTCCAAAGGCTGTGGTTAAATAGAGATGCTAATGGGCCTGAAAAGTCCTGATTTAAGCTGTTTAGGAGGCAACCTGGTATACAGTCATCAGTCCCCAGTGAAGCAGTGTTTTTAGCTTTAGAGAGTGAAGTGACAACCTGTTATTTGGTGATAATCGATGGAGTGGTAGTCTTTCTTATGAGAGAATTGGAGGTGATGGGAAGGTAAAATCTGAGCTGAATTGTCAGCCAGTAGACTTGCTATATCTTCTAACTAAGCCAAAATGATGCCATCTACAACTAATTCCACACATTGCTGGGTGCTGCCTTTAAGATGGTGGACATAACTAATAAAATGCCTTATGGCTATTCTTAGCTTTAGAGGCTATTTTTACCTCAAAGTCTGCTTTCAAAGACCTGACTAGTTCTTAGATTCACTTGTTTTTGAGTACCATATCTAGGAAATTTGTTCCCCTAGTGGGAGTGCACACTAGCTGCACCAGGGCATTTACAAAGTTAAGAAATCTTTGGTCCTGCATTTAGTGGTCGTGTATGCCTCCCAATTAATGGAGGGGTAGTTAAAATCACCCATGAATATGTTATTGGGCTGGATGGTGAAGGATTCTATTAACTTCAGGTATGATGTATGGGTATCCTGGTTCATACTGAGTGGGGGGGCTATAGCTGGCCAGAATATGGTAATGGATTTTTTTTTCATGGTTATTTGGACATGGAGTAGCTACAGACATGTCCTACTGCTGGATCAGCCTTGAGGTGTGCTTATAATTTATATAGGTAGACACACCTCTGCCTTTTGCTATTTCATGTTTAGTGGGTGATCAGAATGTATGTAAAGTGTTACAGACATGCACGGAGTGCTTTCCATGGCTCTGAACCATGCTTTAGTAACTGCACAGACGTCAGCATTCTCCAGGGTGAGCAGAGCTCCTAGAGAGTACAGTTTCTTTTTAAGGCTCCTAGTATTGAGCAGTAACACCTTTAGCTTGTCCTAAGTAGCTTTTTTTACTTATCTTAGTTTACCAGGAAGGCCCGACTGTGTAATTCCCCCTGGGCCTCTGATGAAAATGGGTAAGCTACATTTGCTTACATTGCATTATACTACTTCCAGTTAAGCACAGAATAGTTGCATTTCTATTTATACACAAACAGCAGTCACATTTATACATTAAGATTTTACAGAGGTGGAAGTTACTAAAGAGAAAGCCCACGTGCAGTTTAGTGCATTGCACAAGGCAGCAGTTATGTATATAAAATTGTTCCTTCACTTCACTGAGAGTTTGAGAGGATTCGGTTTAAGGGAAGTATTTGGCAAGTATCATATGGTGAACACAAACTCTTAACCTTGTGATGAGCATGGGCAGGACCAGGAATTGTCAAGTTGTTGTTTAAGCAGTGGTATAAAACTAGTGATTTTGTCAGAGTTTTATTTGTGTGGGGATACTATTGCAGAGTTTATCAACATACTGTGAGTACTGTTATGTCATTGTTATATTATTATGTTAGGTTTGTCTGTTTGGCAATGCCTAAAAAGGCACTATATGGGTGGACAATGTTTTGGCTAATATCCAAAAGCCTACAGGAGACAGGTGAAGACCATCCCTGGAAAAGCAGTGTGGCCTGTCAGCCATGTCCTCCCAGGCTGATGAGTATTGGACCCCTTTAGAAAGACGCCAGTAGATAAGCCACTTGTTAATGTTTATCATTTTCTGCTGTTGTGCCATCATCCTCGGAGATGGTAGAAAGCTGCTCAGTGCTACACTCATACCTGCTGGTGAGTGACCCAAGTGCTTGCATATCAATTATCTATTCCTTAAATTCACCACTTTCTACCAGCTACGTAGGAAATCTCCAGTGCCTTATAATTCCTTCACTACTCTGCATCTTTAGCATAGCCTTTACTAGTATATGGTTTGATGCTATTACCTACATACAAATATTTCAAGCCAGGGCATTAATGCCCTTCTAGCTTGCCAATATGCCAAAACACTTGTTCCCATAGTAAGTACCCAGGCTGTTCTTAAAAATATCTAAACTAGTACTTGCTTTAATGTAATTTGGTAGTCTGTTCCATGCATCAGTTACTCTGTCAGAAAACCATTAGCAGACTTCTCATTCCTATAGAATCTTCTACACAAGTTGTCTGATGATTCGCTAGCACTTTTTCTTAACTCCAAACATTCCCAGAGGTAGTTGTCACTAAATGCATAATATTACCTGAATAAGATCTCCTCTTAGATATCTGTAAGGGAGACAACACAAGTTCAGACATTTTAGTCTTACTATAATAACTTAAATTTTCACATCCATGGATACCCTTGGTATATTTCCATTGTACTCTTTCCAATTTACTCATGCTCGTTTTCTTAAACGGTTTCCATATTGTTATTCCATACTCAGGTTTGGGTCTAATGTAACTAACAATGACTTCATTATTTTTGATTTCCTATACTTTTTAAATCTTTTTATACAACCTATAGCTCTTAACTATCATTAACCAATTGGTTGATATGATTAGAAAAACTCATAGCTGAATCGACCCATATACCCAGGTCCTTAAATGAATCTAGAGTTTCAAATCATTGTGTGCTGTATTAAATATTCACCTTTCAATTTATGCCTACCAAATCTCATATGCTTAGTTTTTGATGTATTTATCAGCATATTATTCTCCTTATTTATTTATTGACATTTGTTAACCGGGTTAGTCCAACTGGGATTTTGTCCCATTTTCAGTGGAGACCCGAGGAGAAAAGCTCCGGAAAATACAACATATAATTACAGTACAAGAAAAACAAGTATTACAAACAATATAAGCAAGTAATAGAAATAAACTCCACGTGAAGATTATAATTAAGAGAAAATAAATAAAAAAATTTTTTCAGGACAAAATTAAATTCTTTGTTACTGTACAATGGGGGGAGAGTCAAGAGTGTCAGTAGGATCTACTGAGAGTGATGTGACTGTGGGGGAAGGGGAGAGCTAAGTAGGGTCATAGCAGGTACAGGTGCCCAAATGGTTAATTTAGTCAGGTTATTTTGCAGACATGCCTTATCTGTAATTATCAGATGAAAAAGTTAGGCCTGAAAGATGCAATCTAAACAAGTAAGGGCCTAGGACAGAGCCTTGTGGGACACCCTGACTGTAACCAAGGATTTTACCTGTCAAGTTGCTGTCTGATACTTGCCATGTCCTATTTGTAAGCCATGAAGCTATCCATCTTATTGAGAGTACAATACCTAGCTGTACTAATTTATTGATCAATGCTGTGTGTATGACCCTGTCAAATGTTGAAGTTAAATCTAAACAAATTACATCACAGCATATTTCTTTTCATTCATAGCTATTATATTGTGATGGAACATCATGTTACAGGTGGTAATAGATCTGTTTTTAAAATATGCATGCTGACATATAGTTTCAAGTCCCACCCTATCCAGTTCTGACTATAACTTATCCAATATTACATTCTCCATTACTTTTTCCACAACATGAAAGTAGACGTAAGGGTCTATATGACTCTGGGTTTGTCGTACTCCCCTTTCACTTAAAAACAAGTTTAATAAGCACATGTCTCCAATCTTGGGGAATCTCCCCATATTTATATGACCTAGTGAATAATAGCTATAACTCTACTGTAAGTTCTTGCTGAAGTGTTCTCGGGTCATTTTTACTAATTCCGTCTCCTCCCTGCACTTTGTTTGGATCCAGTCTGCGCAGTTCATTCAGTATAACCCAATTTGACTCCAGTACCTGGGGTTACCTGGATGTCACTAGGACAACTTACCACCCCCTTTTGTGAAGTTAAACGTTTGCATAAGATTTTGTAAATATATCTATCTGTGTCCGAGAATAAATTTTAAAATCTGCACACAGTTTATCAATTTGTTTCTTTACTCTTTCCACATATATCTATAAAAAGGTTTCCTATTATGTTCAATATTTTTATACAACATTTTTCAAATTTTTCTTGATCGTGTCTCACACTATGCTTAATTTGGTTTGTCCAGCTTGTTTATTTCAGTTTTCAAAGTTGTAGTTCGACCTCTCTTCCATTTCTTATACTTTTTTGTCTCTCACCTCAATCAGATATTTTGTTCTTATGGAAATATATCCCCATGATGTTGTATGCTTGCCCTAGATCCTGATGTTAAACCATTATTTTTTTTGCACTCAGTTTCTCTTTCAAAACTTTCCACAATCCATCTTCAAAGCTTTCAAACAAATAAACATGCTCTTGTAAAATACAACTTCTATCCAATCTACTCATTACATTTCAGAGGAACAATATTAAAATTCTCAGTTCCTGCTACTAAATTCATATCTTCCAAAAAGTATTCTCACACACATCTTTAGGAATCTACCCTCTCTTGCCATATTTCCTTTCTACCTCTCCCAGATACATCTTCACTATTGCAAATCCCCACCCTTACATAGCATTCCCTGCTAAATGCTTATTATTTCTCCTAAAATTTTCCTAAGCTCTATAATTGTAAGTTTAGATGAAATATAAATATATACAAACACCAATCTACCTTCTCTGCCAATAACACCACAAATTTTCCATTCATTCATTTGTTAACCAGGAAAGTCAGACTGGGATAACATCACATTATCAGCGGAGGCCCAGGGAGAGAAACTCATACATCATACCTCTTAGAGCAAGAAATCTGGACAAAGCCATATATAAAAGTGGGAGAAAGGCCCAAAAAATAGGGACAATTTTTTAAATCTAGCTCTTACAAACATAGAAAGTTATGCCTTTCAATATACAGTTCTTCTGACGTTAGTATGTCACAACCAGCAACGAGGTGTGCAACCGTTCCCAATTCTGTTTTACAAAACTTAAATTGGTCTGTTTCTCCCACATGTTCAATGGACTTTGTACGTAGCCCACCATCTTGTGCCTCCAATATTAACCTTTCATCTCTTGGTTTGAATTCGCCTCTCCTTACTCATTCCTGCATTTGTTCCTTATCAACATGAGGTTCTTCCAGAAGTTTTCTATACTTGCACTATATTTATGCATTTTCCACATTTCTTGCCTTCTCATTTAGTCCTTCACCTTGTATACTTTCTTTTGTTTTTCAGCACATTCAGTTGCCGCCTGATTTTTATCTACTTCTGGTTTGATTTCTATTCCTGCTCGACACCGATATGTTTCTGGTAGACTAAGCAGGAAAGTCACCTAAGATTTATTCTCCTTATGCTTCAAAACTTTCACTACATTTGGGTCTTGTGAGGTCAGCAGATGTGTGGAGTCCCACGACTGCAGACCTAAACATGTAATCAATTTCAAAGGGGCCCATCCCTCCTTCGAAAAGGGAATATAAAATCTTGGCATGCACTGATTTTTATAAATCATTTGGTGAGCATCCTTCTTGTTTTACTATCTAATTATTTCAACACGTTTTGGGGCCAGTCAATCACTCCAAAACTGTAAGTTAGGACAGGAAGAGCAAATTGGTTTATAGCTTGGATTTTGATCCTATATATCAGCGCTAGTTTCAGGATTAATTTAAGTCTTCTGAAGTATTCCTTACTAAGTTTTATTCGTATCTGTTCATGTTTTATTGTTAATCCCTCATCAGTTCCCAAATATTTATACACTCCCTCTTGGTCAAGTTCTTTTATATCACATTATTGTCCCAACCTGATGTTTTCTTGGTGCTCCAGCTTTCCTGCTTTAAAGGGTGCTTTTGCACATTTATCAAGACCAAATGACATTCCTATATCATCTGAAAAAGTTTTGACAACTTGCAGTTGTGCTTTCAGTTTCTCATTACATCAAAGTAGTCTATTAGGATGATGTGAATGCAGAATAGGAGAAAAAGCAGAGCAGTCATCCGTTTTATGAATAATGTTGTGTGTGGAGATAAGCTGTATGTAATTTAAGTGGTGAGGCAGTTGGAGCCAATTCAAAGACTTAAGGGCAATACAGTGGTGCCATGCAGTATTGTTTGTTGGTGACAAATTATTACAGCATACTTTATAGCTTATTTTTAACTGTAATCTGAAGGTCGGTTAGGATGGGTGCAGCGTATAACAGACATGGGAGAAGGCAGGTAGTGGCAAGAGTGGTTTCCTGGTGTTGCTATGCTTCTAGAGTATTCCCATTTCTGCAAGAATCTTTATGCTATTTGGAATGTGCAGGTCAAATTTAAGGTCATCTATAATTACTCCATGGAGTTTTGTATGCAAGACTACTTCAATTTCAGTTTTGTTTAGTGAAAAGACTTTTGAAATTTGCTTTATCAGGTGTATGCGACTTGGGGGGGGGGGTAGCAGTCACTTTTTTTTAGGGCTGAATAGTAGCTGGGCATTATGGAGCCATTTCTCAACTTCTTCTTTGATATGGAGAAGTTGAGGCAAGTTGTTAGCTGCACATACAACCGTAAAATCATCTTTGAGAGGCTGGACCTATGGAAGTATGGAGATCACAGACAGAGATGTTAAAAGAGGGGAACTAGACTAGAGCCTTGGGGTATAGAAATATATACTTGTAGGTAGGGATGGAGAGTATTTTGCCACTTTAGAGACTGTAAGACTAAGATAAACTGCTACTGAACTATAGTAATGAAGGGGATAGTCTAACTTGAGATAGTTTATACGGAGTATAGAGTGAGAAACTATCAAATGCTTGACAGGTCAAGGAATAAGGAGGAAACAAGTCTGCCCGAGTCCCTGTACTTGTTTATGGAGTCAGTGAATAACAGGAGGGCAGTAGTTGGACTGCATGTTGAGCAGAATTCATGTTGCACAGATGTTAAGAGCTGTTCCTGTAGAAGATAGTGGAGTAGTTGCTTATGAATTCATCTTGCAAGAATTTTTGAGAGAGGTGATAATATTGCTGTAGTTCAAAAGTTAGAGATGTCAGCAGAGATGCCAGCTTTATGAAGTGGGATAACATGGTTTAGATCAATATCCCACTTCATAAAGCTGGCATCTCTGTTGACATGTCTAACTTTTGAACTACACCAATATTATCAACTCTCTCAAAAATTCTTGCAAGATGTATTCATAAGCAACTACTCCATACTGATTTACTGATAAGGATAGAGTGGGTATCCTATGGCACTGGCAACCATCTTTAGGTATTCAGGAGGGAAGTTGTCAGCTGTAGTGAAGCAAATTTTGAGTTTAAGTAGAAGTTTTATTTATCACTGATATATAGACAGGTCCTAAGTGGAAGTTGCTAGCAATGGATATACAGGGATAAACAGATTCATGTGGGGATTCTTTGGGGTTGGCGTTAGAAGTAAGTGGTAATGTGTATGGAGAATGTTGGTTTTTTTCTAACCTGTTGTTCGCTGAACTACTAACACTGGATGTTATTGTGGGGGTGGTAGAGGCACTGGATGGGGGTGTAAAGTGTTTAATTAGGGAGGTAATGCTTTCTTTGAAGTACTGAATAAGGTTGGGTCCCTTGTTTGGGCCCGGATGTAAAAGGATATGTACTGATGTCCATAATTTTTTGTAGTAATTTGTGTGTTAAAGTTGTAGATGACTATAGCATTTTTTTTAATCTAGGTTAACTTGTTTTTTATTCAGATTGTGAAATTCTCTATAAAGTTGTAGGTTATTGGGAGTTAAGTATAAGTCATGCTTTCGAAGCTTTTTCTCTGTTAGACATAACAGTTTATGTCTGTATTGTAAGCCATGGCTGCACAGTGGGCGTGATTATTTAGAGTATTAAAAGTACTGACTGCCTCTCTAAGTGGAAGAGTTTTTAGGACTAAAGCCCTTCAATGTACTGATGGGAGTCTTTATTGAATGTATAAAGGTTCTGGCTTGTTTTAAGCTGCTAAGTGATAGGTTGGTGAGTGATACTTCCATTAGTATAGCCTGAAAGGTGGTAACTAAGTGAGTTTGGCTCCAGAGGCTGTAATTTTACTAGGGTTAGAGACCAGTATCCAATATAAATTTCAACTTTACTGCTGATATTAAATCTAGTATGTGTTTTGATAAGTTGTGCATAACCATAAAGGGTTATGCTAGCTGAGTTTTTCCAGCCAATATTTACATCTTCGCTTGTTGATGTACCAGAGGACCGTGGTATTGTTTGTGTGCCACCTTAGCACCCCTGGTAAAAGTTGGGGTTTGAATATTTGTAGAGCAAAAATCAAGGATCTCATTTCTTTGATTTTGATATGCTCTCTCAACTAGAATGGGTTCCATACATCTGTCACTCTACAGTTCCCTAGGGTTGCCCCCCCCCCAGCCCATGTCTGACGCATCTGTGTACAGATCCTGGTTGGGGGGGAAGGGGTTGGAGAGGAAGGCCTAGGTTTTTTGAAATCTGAGAAATCCACCACTTTAGTTCTTTTGTTAAGCAGGGACTGAGGGGGGCAATAAACTCTAGAGGATGCAGATGCGGTTTACAGACTGTTCTCAGAAACTACTGAAATTTCCTCATGTGTAGCCTTGCCATGTGTACAATGGGGATTGGTAGAAGCCATAAATCCCGGGAGTCACAGGAACTCCCTGGCAGACTGTCTGTAGTGGAATTAGTCCCTGAAAGTAAGTGGTGAGTCAGAATTTTGTCTGGGGGCAGGGCAGGTCATCATTTGGGCTGACAGTATCCTACAACCGAGAAACACATGGTCCTGGGATGGGGTCAGGGAATATTTCTGTTGATTTGCAGTGAATCCTAAACCCCTTAGAAGGGTCATGGTGTAGTCTAAGTGCCCTTGTACCCACCCTGGGGATGGAGCCTGAATGATGATATCGGCCAAGTAAGGAAATATCTGAATGCCCTGCATTCAGCAAAAGGCTATGACTGGGACCAAGCATTTTGTAAACACCCTGGGGGCCATTCAGAGACCAAATGGCAACATACAGAACTAAAAATGCAAAGAACCCACAGAGAATCGAGGGAATATCCTGAACAGTGGGTGGATTGGGATGTGCAAGTAAGCATCTTTTATGTCTAAAGACACCATGTAAGCCTGAGGAAGAATCAGGGGTAGGAGAGTAGGAAGAGTCAGCATGCGGAAGAAAGATGAGATACAGTGGATATAAAAAGTCTACACACCCCTGTTAAAATGCCAGGTTTTTAGGATATAAAAAAATGAGACTGCAATAAATCATTTCAAAACTTTTCCCACCTTTAATGTGACCTATAACCTGTACAATTCAATTGAAAAACAAACAAATCTGTTGTGGGTGGGGGAATATAAAAAAATAAAAAAAACGTACAATAACTGGGTTACATAAGTATGCATACCCTTAAGCTAATACTTTGTTGAAGCACCTTTTGATTTAATTACAGCATTCAGTCTTCTTGGGTACACACCTGCCATCAATTAAGAGAGTGACTAACCCCAAATAAGGTTCAGCTGTCCTAGTAGGATTTTCCTGACATTTACTCAGTTACCTGCTACAGCAAAAGCCATGGTTCGCAGAGTGCTTATAAAGCATTAGAGGGCTTGAAGGGTACAAAAACATTTCCACAGCACTGGATATACCATGGAACACAGTGAAGACAGTTACCAAAAAGTAGAGAAAATATGGGACAACAGTGACGTTGCAAAGAACTGGAAGTCTCTCCAAAATTGATGAAAAGACCAGACAAAAACTGGTCAGGAAGGCTGCCAAGAGACCTACAGCAACACTGAAGGAGATGCAGGAATTTCTGGCAAGTACTGGTTGCATACTACATGTGACAATCTCCTGTATTCTTCACGTCTGGACCATGGGGGTAGGGTTGCAAGACTGAAGCCTTTTCTTACACAGAAAAACATCCAGGCCCGGCTAAAATTTGCAAAACAATACATCAAGTCTACTAAATGCATGTGGGGAAAAATGTGTTATGGTCTGATGACACCAAAGTTGAACTTTCTGGCCACAATTCCAAAAGGTACATTTGGCGCAAAAACACTTCGCATCACAAAAAGAACACTATCCCCACAGTGAAGCATAGTAGTGGCAGTATCATGGTTTGGGGTTGCTTTTCTTCAGCTGGAACTGGGGCTCTAGTCAAGGTGGTGGGAATTATTAACAGTTCCAAATAACAGCCACTTTTGGTCCAAAACCTTCAGGCAGCTGCTAGAAAGCTAAAGATGAAGAGGAATTTCACCTTTCAGCACGACAATGACCCCAAGCATACATCCAAATCAATAAAAGAATGGCTTCACCAGAAGACAATTAATGTTTTGGAATGACCCAGCCTGAGCCCAGACCTAAATCCAATAGAAAATCTGTGGGGTGACCTGAAGAGGGCTGTGTACAAGAGATGCCCTCACAATCTGACAGATTTGGAATGCTTTTACAAGGAAGAGTGGGCAAATATTGCCAAGTCAAGATGTGCCATGCTGATAGACTCCTACCAAAGAAGACTCACTGCTGTAATTAAATCAAAAGGTGCTTCAACAAAGTATTAGTTTAAGAGTTTGCACACTTATGCAACCAGCATATTGTACGTTTTTATTTTTTATATTTTTTCCCCCCAAAAGATTTGTTTTTCAATTGAATTGTATTGTTTATAGGTCACATTAAAGGTGGGAAAAGTTTTGAAATTATTTATTGTGGTCTCATTTTTTTTTATATCACAAAAACCTGGCATTTTAACAGGGGTGTGTAAATTTTTTTTTATATCCACTGTAGATCTAAAAATAGTCCCCAAGGACTTTCCTTCCTGGGGACTAGAAACATTATTGAATAAAATTCCTTTTCCCCTTAGGTCCAGAGGCGCTTCTTGAATGGTGCTATGGGATAACCGGGAATGCAGGACTGGAGGAAAGACTACCATTTGGTCTCATGGGGGTTGGGGAATATCTTATAAGAATGGTCTGAATTCTCAGGTCATGAAGTAACCTCGTTTGATAATGGTAAGGACCCGAGAGTCCCGGCTAATCTGTTTCCAAGCTTGGAGGGACAGAAATAGACTAAGAGAGAAAGGAGTAGATGGGTTTAGTGTCTGGCAGTCACAGACTACCAGGTTTTGCCTGAAAGGGCTGCTTTTGTGCAGGTGTAGAAGGACAGGATCTGGAAGGGGTCTGCTTTCTGGAATCCCTTCTCCCTTTGGAAGAGAGGCGTTTAGAGGGCATCCTAACAAAGGAAGTTGACAGGGTAGTTCTTCTGGAAACGGGGAACAGGACACAAAGATGTTCCTAAGGCCTTGAAGCTCTTTACCCTTTTTCTGAAGGGCCTTGAAGAGCTCAGCAGCTGCAGAGCCAAATAAAGCTTTGTTATCTAAAGATACGTCCAAAAGTTTTACTTTGATATCATCTGGCAAAGGCTGCAGCCCGAGTCAAGAATACCTTCTGAGGACTGACCCTGATGCAGTTGCCCTGGCAGAGACCTCCACTGCCTCGTGACTATATTTTTATGGAGTGTCTGGTAACTTGACTGCAAGACTTAAGGTGGTTAGTTATTCTGGACTTGCTAGGGAAGTCTGTTAATTCTCCAAATTGCTTAATGCTATAATGCATACTTGGCTATACAAGTCTGAAAGTTAATAGCCCCAAATGCCAAAGGGCAGAAGTATAAACTTTTTTGCCCAATTTCTCCATAATCCAACTTTCCTTAGAGGGGAGCAAGGAAGTTCTATCAGCAGTCACAGAGATGGTAGCTTGGTCTGGTGATGGGGCCTTAAACAGGAACTTAGCATCCTCAGGCACTTTGTAGAACTTGTCAGGGCATTTAGGCACAGGAGGGTTGAGAGTCTGGGGATTTGGAGGCAGCCAGAAAGGCATCCAAAAAGGCAGGCTGGATAGGGGGAACTGCAGAAGGGTTAGGAGACTCCTTTTGAAGAGGTCATAATACCTCTTTTGCGTCTCAGATACCAGACTGCAATCCCAACTGAAACAGTCTTTCATTTGAACAATGGTCTCCCCAAAAGTGATATCTTCCCCAAGGGAGTCTGCTTCATTGGACTCCTCTGGGGAAGCATACCCCAGAGGAGAAGGAATCTGACAGGAATAGGCAAGAGATTCATCCCCAGAGGAAAGATCTTCCAAAGGCTTTTTCCTAGGAGTGGAAGAAGGGGCCTAGACCTGAGCTGGCATCTGGCGTAAGGCCATGAAAGCATTCAAAAGGACTTGGGTAAAGGCCTGCCAGTCAGGGCCTTGTTCGGATGGAAGAGCATGTTGTGCTGGAGAAGTATGCTTGGTTTTCTGTTTTCTTTTTAGGAGGCTACCATACATGGTCTAGAGGAGGAGGATCGGACGTTGGGCAACATTCCAAAATGTCTGAAAGAACATCTTCTTGGACCACAATCCGAGTAATCCCACGTGGGCCTTCGGAATGATAAACCATGCCCCCCCCCTCCCCCCCGACATCCAGGTCAGATGCCTGCGGATCCCTCTGGGACATGCTGGCAAGTTTTCTTAACGGCTTCTACCACAGTGCCCATCACGGGAGAAACTGCAGTTTCTGACGCGGCCTCCAGGCCTTCATTGGCCTCGGGAGGGACACCTGGGGTAGAGGGAGCAGCCGTGGTTTCAGGCCTGGGATTCCTGGCCTTCAAGTTGCTGCTCTTCAGAAGGTCCCGAAGTCAGACACACATCCCTTGCAAGGCACTTCAGATGCTGATTCTCTAAATATAATCTAAGGGAAGTGAGGCAGCTTCTAAGTCTTCAAAACAAAGGCTTTGCAAATATCGCATGATGTTTGGTCATGTTCTGGTATTAAGTAGAATAAAACTTTTAGTTATGTACTTACCATAACTTCAGATGTTTGGGATCCATCTCGCCTACATTCAGTACTGATGGGCTCGGAGCCGATCCCTCGGCTCCGACTCGGCACGCTATGCTATAGAGCGAAGCCTCTTATTGGCTGAGCTATTTCTTATCCCAGGATGCACCACCACTAATCCTCCAGATCTTGTTTGTCCGCATTCATGCACACATACACAACTTGTTTATATAACATTGCCAGATGTTTCAAGATGAAACAGAATTTGGACCTTCTGATATCCTCTGATCTCCAAGGAAGGGGGAAGGAGGGTGGGTTATTGGGAATGTAGGCGAGATGGATCCCAAACATCTAAAGTTATGGTAAGTACATAACTAAAAGATATTATGTGATCCTATCTCGCCTACATTCAGTACTGATGGGACAGCGTCCCTAGCACCTAAATCCTGGGTGGCTCACTGGAAAACACTCCTGAGCACTGTGGAACCAAATGAAGCTCGTCCTCTAGATGCCACATCCAATTTGTAGTGAGAAATGAAAGTGTGTGGGGAGGACCACGTAGCCGCAGCACAAATGTCACTAATGGCAAGCTTAGAATGGAATGCTATTGAAGTAGCCATAGCTCTTGTAGAATGAGCTTTGACAGAGGTCGTAAGCTCTTTATTAGAAGAGGAATAAGCTTGACTAATACAGTCCCTGATCCATTTGGCAATAGTGACCTTTGTGACGGCTTTGCCCAATTTATTATCCGAAAAGGATACAAACAATTGATCTGTTTTCCTTGTTTGTTTGGTCCTATCTAAATAAAAACGCAATTGCCTGTGGACATCTAATGTGTGGAATATGTATTCCGCTTTGTTTGAATACTTCGGAAAGAAGACTGGAAGTTCTAATGACTGTTGTAGGCAAAAACTGGAACAAACCTTAGGGACAAAGGATGGATTTCGCCTGAGAGATGCTCTATCTTTGTGAAAAACCAAGTACGGAGGTTTTACAGACAAAGCTTGAAGCTCTGAAACCCTTCTGGCAGAAGTAATCGCCACCAGAAAGGCAGTTTTCCACGATAGAAATTTTAACTCACATGTTGCTGCCGGGTCAAAGGGGGAGGAAGTTAAGGCACGTAACACTACATCGAGATCCCATGGAGGAGCAGGATGAGAAATCAGAGGTCGTAAAAGCGCAGCACCTTTCAAGAAGGTCTTACACAATCTGTTGCTCATTAAAGGTGGGTTTATAGATTCGTGAAAATTGGAAATAGCTGCCAATTGAACCTTGATGGTAGAGACTGAAGAGCCTTGATTGAAAAGGGAAGTTAGAAATTTCAGTACTTCCGATACAGGAATAGTGATGGGATCCAGACCCCGGAGTTGAGCCCAAATAGCAAATCTCTTCCATTTGCTAGAATACAATTTCTTAGTAGCAGACTTGTGGGCCGAAGATAAAATGTGTACTACTTCCGGATCTAAGGTATGATTCCTGACTATAGTCGGAAGAGGAGCCAAGCTGTCAATTTTAAGGTGTGTAGGGACTGGTGGAGTAGTCCCGACTGATGAACCAATAGATCTGGGATCTGATCCAGGAACCATGGACCTTCCAGTGCATATTTCCGAAGATAGGGGAACCATACCTGATGAGGCCAGTAAGGAGCAACTAAGATCATCTTGCTCCCCAAGTGAGACGCCTTTTGGATCACTCTGGGAAGGAGAGGAACTGGGGGAAAAGCATATAGCAGCAAGCTGGTGGGCCACGGATGGGCTAGTGCGTCCATAGGGCTCTCCCCCGGAGCCGGGGTGAGGGAGAAGAACTTTTTGCACTTCGCATTCAGTGAAGTTGTGAAGAGGTCGCAACAAGGAATTCCCCATTTGCTGAAAATCTGATTTGCAACCGTAATGTTTAGAGACCACTCGTGTGGAGAGAGGATAGTTCTGCTCAGTCTGTCGGCTATCACATTGGACTTGCCCGGGATATGAGTCGCCACTAGAAAACGTTTGGTCGACACTGCCCATTCCCAAACTCTCATGGCCTCTCTGCAAAGGGGGTAGGATTTGGTCCCTCCCTGCTTGTTCAGGAACCAGACAACTGACATGTTGTCGGAGTGAACGGCAATCCCCCGGGGCCGACAGAGGAAGTCCGCGTACCGAACTCCGACTCGAGAGCCGGGGTTGGAGTAAGGGTCGGACCCGACCCGAAAACCTCCATTGGCTCCACCAGCACCGGCTCCAACGGTGCCGAGGCTGTTGGAGGAGGAACCATAACAACAGAGTGGGCCATCGGCTCAGAAGCCGAATGGGCTGGAGCCGAAACTAACTTTTGGAACACCGGAGACTGGAAGAGTCTTAGGAGCAACCCTGTCGATGTCCGAATCAGACATCTTGGAGGATCTAGATGACACCGATCGGGTCCGAACCGACTTCTCCATCGGCTCCATAGGACTAGGGGACCGGCTCCGAATGGATTAGACTACTATCGGTTCAGAGGGAGACCTCAAAACAATTTCCCTCGGTGCCGAGGAGGGCTTCGGCGCCGAAGGGGAAGTGTCTGAGCCGGCAACCCTCATCGGCTCCAAAATCAGTGGAGCCGATGAAGGTGACCCGCCTCTCGATGCCCCAGTCCTCGGCTCCGAAACCAGAGGGGTCGAGACTGGAGGCATCGAGGCAGACCGTTCCGCCCTCGGCTCCGAAGTCCGTGGAGCTGATGGAGAAGCCTGCCTAGGTTTTTTGGCAGTCGGTTCCGACAGACTGGTCGGAGCCGACGCTTTTTTCTTCTTGGTTGGAGAGGAAGAGGAAGATAAGGCCTCCTCGAAGGAGGGTTTAATCAGCCCTTTTAATATTAATTTATTCTTCCTCTCTTGGAGTACTCTAGAAGAAAAGGCGTGACACACGCTACAGGACTCTTGTAGGTGCTTGGCGCCCAAACAATATACGGACGAGTAGTCGTCAGTTATCGACATTTTGTAACCACACCTCACGCACTTTTTAAACCCAGAGGGTCTATGTTCCTTAGACATGCTGACTAACACTAAGAAAACAAGTTAAAGTAGCTGTTTGTGAAAGATTTTACCACAAAGAAAAGTGAAACTAAGGTTTTTTTTTTTTTTTTTTAAGACAAAATACAATGTCAGAAAAATACACAAAATCAGTACAACAATCACTGAAAAAGAGGGTCAAGACCCTCTAACTTAAGCAGGTACTTGACCTCCTGGTAAAAACAAAGACGCTAGATAAAAATTGGGGAAGGCCCCTCTAACTTAAACGGGAAACCTTCCCTTAACCAAAAACACAATTTTCCTCAACAAAAGAATGATGGTAGCATCCCTGGTTTGGACTAGTTGATGCCTGGTGTGGGCGGGTAAGGAGCCAGTCATCCAGATACGGAAACACTTGGAATCCCTGACGTCTCAAGTGAGCCAAAACCACCGCCATACACTTGGTGAACACACTCGTACAACAACAATAGCTGTTAAAACAGCTTTTGGGGTGAAAATAGCAAAATTCCTGACAGGAAACTTTGAATAAAACAGTACTTAGCCAGGCCAAGTTTGAGACCACGTCCTAGCTTGTAAGCGGTAAATGAGATCTGGGGGATTAGTGGTGGTGCATCCTGGGATAAGAAATAGCTCAGCCAATAAGAGGCTTCGCTCTATAGCATTGCGTGCCGGGATCGGCTCCGAGCCCATCAGTACTGAATGTAGGCGAGATAGGATCACATAACATCAAGAAGTTATGTACTCACCATAATGTTCGAGGTATGTAGTCTATCTGACCTCACATTCTTACCCATGGGTTCGGAGCCAAATATCGGCTCCGGCTCGGCCAAACCTTTCTAGCTTGAAGTCTTCTATTGGCTGGGCTAAGCAGGTATCCCATGGTGCACTGCTCCATATCCCCAGATCTAGTTTGCTGCAATACTCATTCATACCCCATGCATACACAACATCCAGATAAAAAGAATAAGCAAAAGTAAAGGGAACTCTGTAGATAGAAACCTAACCTCCAGATCCCCCAGGAAGGGGGAAGGTGGGAGGGTAAGTAAGAATGTGAGGCGAGATGGACTACATACATCGAACATTATTGGTGAGTACATAACTTCTTGATGTTATGTAGTCCTATCTCGCCTAGATTCTTACCTGTGGGACAGCGTCCCTAGCACCTACATCCTGGGTGGCTCATAGGAAAATACTCCTGAGTACTGTGGAACCAAAGGATGACCTGCCCCTAGAAACCATGTCCAATTTGTAATGAGAAACAAATGTGTGAGGAGAAGCCCAAGTAGTTGCAGCACATATATCATCCACTGACAGTCTGGCTTGACAGGCTGTAGATGTTGAAACAGCCTGAGTAGAGTGAGCCTTGACCGGAAATGGCAGATCTTTTCCTCCTGCTTGGTAAGCGAAAGAGATGCAACTAGATATCCATCTGGATAGGGTGATCTTGGAGACCGGGGACCCAATTTTGTTTTCCGAAAAGGAGACAAATAATTGATCAGACTTCCGGATATCTTTTGTTCGGTGCAGATAGAAACGTAACTGTGTGTGTACATCCAATTGACGAAATTTAAATTCTGCCTCGTTTGAAAATTGAGGAAAAAATACAGGCAACTCAATGGAGTGATTAAGATTAGACACGGAAGCCACTTTAGGAAGAAAAGAAGGGTTTGGTCTAAGAGAAACCCTGTCCTTATGGAAGATTAAGTATGGAGGTTTGATAGAGAGGGCTTGAATTTCTGAAACTCGCCTTGCTGAAGTGATTGCTGTTAAGAAGGCTGTTTTCCAGGTCAAGAATTTCAGTTCACAGGTAGCTGCAGGCTCGAAAGGTGGTGAAGTAAGGGCTTGTAGAACAAAATTGAGATCCCAGGGCATGATAGGTTCAGAGACCGGGGGATGGAGTAACAGAGTACCCTTCAGGAAAGCCTTGCAGAGTCTATGAGCCATGAGACTAGGCTCATTAGCCACATGAAAATTAGAGATCGCTGCCAATTGAACTTTGATGGTAGCTGATGCGGAACCCTGATGGAAAAGCATAGACAAAAACTCCAAGACTGAAGCAATTGGAGCTGTGTAAGGATCAATTCCTTGGGTATGTGCCCAAATAGAAAACCTCTTCCATTTGCTAGAATAAATCTTCCTAGTAGATGGCTTATGAGAGGAAGATAAAATGTGAACCACTTCCGGTGAAAATTTATGAAGCCTAACTAACGACAGAAGTGGAGTAGACAGGCTGTCAACCGGAGGGTCATCAGAAAGGGGTGGAACTGTCCCAACGTGTCAGTAAATCTGGTTGAGGGTCCAGAATCCAAGGAGTGTCCACAATGTATGGTTGAAAAAGGAACCAGACTTGACGAGGCCAGTATGGAGCAATCAGAATCATTCTGCTTCCCAAGGATTGCGCTTTCTGAATCAACTTTGACAGCAAGGGAAATAAAGGGAAAGCATAAAGCAGATCGGAGGGCCAATTGTGAACCAGAGTGCCCCTGGGTGACTGGGGGGAATCAGCGTGAAGTAGCTGCTGCATTTGGCATTGAGGGGGCTGGCAAAAAGATTGCAGCAAGGCTGACCCCATCTGCTGAAGATTAGTTCTGCAATTAGATGATTCCGGGACCACTCGTAAGGCATCAGAATAGCTCTGCTTAGCCTATCCGCAATCACGTTGGACTTCCCCAGAATGTGCGTTGCCACCAGAAACTGTTGGGAAGTTACTGCTCACTGCCACACTCGCATGGCCTCTCTGCACAGGGGTAAGACCTGGTTCACCCTTGCTTGTTTAAATACCACACTACTGACATGTTGTCCGAGTGTATTGCAATCATCCCTAGAGGTAGAAAGCTCTGAAGTGCCTGCAACGCAAGTAGCACTGCTCTCATCTGTAGGACATTGATATGCAGATGTATCTCATGATCTTGCCACGTGCCTTGGACTGTCCTTCCAAGATAATGCTCCCCCCACCCCATCTGGGATGCATCCGTGGTCACTGTGGCAACCGGGATGGGTGGAACAAAGGGCCTTCCCCTGTCCAAATTGTTGGCGCAAAGCCACCAACTGAGGTCCTGTTTGCATCTGTCCGTGATCAAAACAGGGTGAGAAAGTGGAAATTTTTGGAGAGACCATTGAACAAAAAGGAGCCATTGGAGAAGTCTCATGTGCAATCTCGCTAGAGGGACCAACATAATTGTTGCTGCCATGGTCCCCAGAAGTTGAGAACCCATCTTGCCTTAAAATGCTCGCATTCGAATGGTGTCTAATTCTACGCCTATAAAGGTGACACACTGCGAGGGCAACAAAGCAGATTTTTCCCAATTTAGTGTTATGCCCAACTGTTGACATAGAATGATGGTAGCATCCCTGGTTTGGACTAGTTGATGCCTGGTGTGGGCGGGTAAGGAGCCAGTCATCCAGATACGGAAACACTTGGAATCCCTGACGTCTCAAGTGAGCCGAAACCACCGCCATACACTTGGTGAACACCCTGGGGGCTGTGGTGAGACCAAAGGGCAGGGCTGTAAACTGGAAATGACTGGCTCCCAGCCATAAGCATAGGTGACTCCTGGATGCCCTGTCTATTTTTACATGGTAGTAAGCATCCTTGAGGTCGATGGAGCACATCCATACCTCCTCTCCCAACAATGGGAGAATCGATTGTAGTGTAACCATATGGAACTTGGACTTCTGTCTATAGTTGTTCAGTTGGCTGAGATCTAATATGGGTCTCAGGTCCCCTGTTCTTTTTGGCACCAAAAAGAATCTTGAGTAAGTCCCTAATCCGATTTGGTCTGAGGGGACACGCTGGATGGCTCCTTTTCCTAGCAGCTTTGAAACCTCTGAGGCTGCTTGATCCCTTTTGATTGGGTGGAACGTCTGGGATTTTTCTGATTGAAGGGGGGTCTGATGTAAACGGAATGATATAACCTCCGGAAATTATTCGTAATAGCCATCAGTCCTGGGTGATGCTTTTCCAGGCTTCCGGATATAATAAAATTCGACCCCCAACTTGCTCCGGATAAGCACAGCCGGGCACTCCCTCAGGAACGAGAGTAGGGAGAGCCGCGAAAGGAATCGCAGTCTCCCGAATTGCGGGGGCCCCCTCTGCCTTTAGGGCAGCGTCTCCCTGAATAACCTCCCCCTCTTTTGCCTCTGGAGGTGGACTCACCTTGTGCGTCAGGAAAAAACCTCTGTGATTTCTAGAACCACATCTTCCCACCCCACTGGGCCTTGGGGTAAGGCCTAGAAGGAAGAAAAAAACGGACCCCTACGGCAGACAGGGTCTTTCCCTCTTGCTTGCACCTGGTGAGGGTGTCTTTCACTTTGGTTCCGAACAAAGAAGAGCCATCAAAGGGGGCGTCAGTGAAGGAAGACTTGAAGGCCTCCGCAAAGTGACACAGGCGCAGCCAGGCTTGCCTTCCAAGGGCGACTCCTGAGCTTGCTGCCCTACTCGCTCCCTCGGCTGCATACGAAATGAGCCGCATGGAGGAGTTGACAATGGAGTTGAGGGTAGACACCTGGAATTTAACCGTCTGGGCCACCGCCTCAGGGACATTATCCGCAAGAGTATTTCCTAACTCCTTGAGGAGATCTCTCTGGAGCCGAGTGAAATGAGACAGATAGTTCAGTGACCATAAGGTAAAGGTTGCTGATGACAGGGTACGCTTCCCATACCAGTCCATGGTCCTAGACTCCTTGTTAGGAGGATGGACGGAGGAAGAGGTCTCTGCTACTTCCTTCTGAGTGGCCACCACCACCACGGCATCTACAGGGACTCCCTTTGGACAAAACCTCCCTGCCCTGGGGAGCAGAAAGAAACTTGTTGGGACACCTGGGTACGGGCACCACAGAATCAGGGTTTTCCCACACCCTTCAACAGATCAAGGAGCTCGTCGAAGGGTGGGGACACCCAGGAGGTGGAGGGCTGAGCATCAAAGGCCTTAAGGAAGACAGACTCCTCCTCGGAAGGGGCTTTGGACGGCCAGTCACCTCTTTGCTTCAGTATCTCCAGGATGTCGGAGAAGGAAACATCATCAGAGGATGGCTTGGGGGACCCCTCAGATTCCTCGAGGTCAATATCAGAGGTGAGGGACTCATCCTGGGAGTTTGTGTGCTTCCTCTTGCACGTTTTCTTTCTAGGGGGCTCCTCAAGCATGAACTCTGAAGGGCCCTCAGAAAGTTGGGGACGACTCGTGGGGGTATGCCTAGGCCTTGGTGCTCTGCTGTCCATGGATAGGTGGTGATCAGAGGCTCTCACCGGAGTGGTGGGGGACAGAGTGACCGATCCATCTGATGTAGCTGAAGATCTGGCCAGCACAGTTCACATGGCCTCGAAGGCCCCCCCCCCAGTCAGAGGACTGGCCAGCCTCTGAGACCATGACTGGAGTCAGAGTTCCCAGAGCAGAGGCACCGAGAGGGAGACGTGGAACCGAAATATGTCCCGAGATGTCCCCCTCAGGCCTGACTGAAGAATCCAGATTCCCGAACCGAGAGGACGGAGCAGACGGGGTCAGAGCCGATGTCGGTACCGATGTACCCGGAGGGGCCATCGGAACCGGCCTAGGAACATCACACAGTGTGGAACACTCCGGCTCGAAAGACAGAGATGCTCTCGGAGGAGGAACAAAGAAGGGGTCGGGACGGGCTCCAGAGCCGACTGGGCCAGAGCCGAAAATTTTGCCAAAACCAGCGACTGGAGAAGCCTCTGGACCACCCTATCAACATCCACAGCCGAAAGGGTCCTGGAGGATTTGGAGGACAGGGAGGGTGATCGAGATCTCCTCTCAGGAGAGACTGGTCTGAGACTGGGCGATTGGCTCCGAACAGGTTTCAGTATAATTGGAGCCGATGCCAGTTCCATCAACACAGACACCTCCTGCGGCCCCGAGGACAGTGGAGCCAAAGAGGTCGATGCAATTTTTGTGACTTTCTCCAGAGGCTCCGATGAAGCTGATGGAGCCAGAGATCTCTTTTTAGACTTGGATGACTTAGACTTGGCACTGGGAGAAGAATCCAAGGACTCTTCAAAAGAGGGTTTCAAGAGTCCCTTTAAGATCAGCTTATTCTTTCTCTCTTGGAGCACTCTGGGACTGAACGCATGGCAAAAACTGCAGGACTCCTGCAGATGAATGGCTCCCAGGCAATAGACACAAATAGAATGCCCATCGGTGATGGACATTTTGTACCCGCATTTAGAGCACTTTTTGAAACCTGAAGGTTTGTGCTCCTTGGAATTTTTGGACATTTTTCACAACAAACACCAACAACACAACCTAAGAAACGGTCTGACAAAAAAACTCACAGACGCTCAACACCACAAAAACACGGGAACCAGTTATAAATTGAAACAGTACACACACACTAGAAAGACACACTGAGATAAACTATGTCAAAAACCTCTAACTAAAACGGTTAATGACCACAAGGTAAGGGAAAAGAAACCAAACCTCTAACTTAAACGGTTTAGCGAACAGACAGGAAAAAAGGACTAGGTCCTCTAACTGAAACAGGCCTAGCCCGAGGGAACAGTTAGCGGGATACCATAAAACAAGCACACTACCAAAAACCTAAACACTACAGACAATAGCTATGAAAATAGCTTTTCGTTTATGAACAATTTTTTTTTCTCAAGACAAGAAAAAGGTACTTAGCCACAGCCAAGAGCGAGACCATGTCCGAGCTACACGAGCGGCAAACGAGATCTGGGGATATGTAGCAGTGCACCATGGGATACCTGCTTAGCCCAGCTAATAGAAGACTGAGCTAGAAAAGTTTGGCCGAGTCGGAGCAGATATTCGGCTCCAAACCCACGGGTAAGAATGTAAGCAAGATAGGACTACATAACATCAGAGCTTTTGCGAGTCTTTATGTGGAATCTGCCTTCCACACTGACACTTGCCCTTTCTACCTGACATTAACTCACAAGAAAACAGCAGCAAAAGGAAACAAACAACCTCTAAGGGGTACTTATCTGAACACAGATGAAGCACGTGGTAACTTTCTCAAGCGACTGACAACCAGAGCTGGTAGTCAAACAGGTGGCAGAGAAGTTCTGAGGGAGGTGCGTGCTGATGTCCGCTTTAGACCAGATATCTGTTTATGGCCAATGCATGCTTAGTGTGGTGGGGCCAACACCCATACCTACACAGTAGCAATTTAAATTTGGCAAAATGGCCAGACATACTAGTCAACTGAAGGTGGACTCCCGCATATTATGGATACTGCAGCATACAGAATAGATACCAGGTTTCTGTGATAACAAAAATATCAGGGTTATACTGTGATATCCAAGCATGTATTCTGTAATTTTGTTAAAACTGCTATGGAGGTTGATAGCAACAATATTCAATTTGTTTTTTTGGAAGACAAGTGGGAGAAGGACAGGGTGGGGGGTTGATGTGCCTGCTTTATTAGTAGGTGGTTGTTTAATGATAGGACAGTACAGCTGGGGAGAGCTATAATTTGAGGTGGTAGCTGAAGGAGGGTTAGTTAAGTCACAGTTCTGTTGGCGGTGGTTCTTTACTATTTAATTTGTGATTTTCTGGGACTGGGCTGGGCATCACCAAACTATGGGATTTTTGAGAATTGGTGTATTGCTTTAGAGAAAACATGAATCGGTTTAATTTTTTTTTTTAAGTAGAATGGTGGTAGTGCAATACTCCGTGCTTAAAATAAACACAAGATATGAGATTAAACAGGCAGGGAGACATATAGGTGTAGCTAATCATGATTTCACAGTGTGCTAATTAGACCACAGGAGAGGTACATAGAGGTTAAATATACAGTGATAGTTTGTTAAATGGGATGTTAGTAGCAGCAGGTTCATAGATTAGTACTAGCCTAACTGCCCTTGTGGGCCATTTTAAGCCTAGTTAATTATCTCATGTGAGAATCAAACCCTGCACCTTTTGTTTGTAGGGTAAACACCTTAACTATTAAGCCAAGAAACACAATGCTTGGAGAAACATTTGAAATTTCAGTGGTTACAGAAAAGAGGAAAAGTGAGGTGTAGTAAGAAGCAGAGGCAGACAGAGGAGGAGTTAATAAAAAGAAGTGCAGAAGATTTACCTTGGTTAATTCTAATTAAGTTATAATGAGAAAGGAAACAGAGGTGCATCAGTGATAGCTGCAGTCAGTCAGTGGTATAGAAAGTAAAATATAATTAAGGACATGCATAATGAAGCTTGAGTGTATGTAACTGTATTAACAGCAGATAAGGTAGGTGTAATTTCTGTGGGTGGGAGGAGTGAAAGCCTGTAAGTTATTTGTAAGGTGGTTATGTTGCTGCCAGTAGGTGGAGTGAGGGATCTTGTGATACACTGGAATTTTGACAAACGTAGGCCCAGTATAAAAGAAGTGATGTTAGTGATGGGGAACAAAGAGTGGGATCAAACGGAGTCCTGGAGGAAAACAGTCAGTCGGGATTACCAAAGATAAGTAAAACTGTCTTAATACACTAGGACACAGCAACAGCAGGGGCAGTGTTAAAAAATTAACAGCAGAAAGATGGAAGTATTGACATGAAAAACAGGGAAGAGAGAGTCAAGCAGGAGATAGAAAAAGACAGTTTTATCAAATAGCAGTATGAGGGTATTTAAAGGAGATTAACATGTTGTCGGCACACATGCTCCACCTCTCACGCAAAAGTACAGTTTTGTACCTACCATAAATGTAAATGTTAGAGTGTATATACTGCTGCAGTCATCACACTTGGGTTATCCTGCCATCAGGCGGTCCCGCAGTCGGCCGAATCCGAAAGTCTTGTTCCGGCGTCGGTTTTCGTCACTTCTTCCCTGACGTCAGTGTGACAGGGGGATAAAAGAGGCAGCCAACGCCATTTTCTTCAGTTTTTCTTGCCCCAGATGTCAGGTGCCCCCAACTAGGAAGGCAATACAAATAACTATGGAAAGATACCTTAGTAGATAAACAATAGTACTAGCTGTTAGCAAATACACCATATAGACATGCATCCAATACACTGATGTACATGGAGTTATAACTAACACCCTGGTATGTAGAGGGGATGGTGGGAGGGTAACCTGGACTGCAGCAGTACATACACTCGAACATCTACATTTATGGTAGGTACAAAACTGTACTATGTTCATCGTGTTATACTGCTGCAGTCATCACACTTGGGTTGAATCCAAAAGCTATGGATGGGTGGCTGGTACTAAACTGGGTTAGGTGAAGCTAGGATGCCCTGCCGAACTGCAGTGGCAAAACCAGCACTGGTTTTGGAGTATAGTGGAAGGTGGTAGTGCTTGGTAAAGGTGTGCACTGAACTCCAAGTAGCTGTCTCCAGAATGTCCTTGGTTGGAACCCCCCTGAGAAAGGCTGCTGAGGTTGCTGTAGCCCTGGTAGAATGGGACCCAATATTAACAGGCACTGCTTTCCCATGGTGCGAGTAGCAAAAGCGGATACAATGTGCTACCCATTTGGAGATGGTCTGTTTTGAAATGGCCTTTCCTTGTGAACCTGCAGCATAGGATACAAAGAGTTGGTCCGTTTTTCTGAAGGTCTTTGTCTTATCCAAATAGTAACATAGCTGTCTGTGAATGTCCAAAGAGTGAAGGAGTCTTTCTCCTTTATTCTGGGGGTTTGGGTAAAAGGTGGGTAAATGAATGGTCTGATTCAAAGCCACACTGGATACTACCTTTGGCATAAAGATAGGGTTAGTTCGTAAAGAGACTCTGTCCTGATGGAAAATGATGAAAGGTTCCACTGCCATAAGTGCCTGTAGTTCTGAGACCCTGCGTGCTGATGTGATAGCCAGCAACAGAATTGTTTTCCATGACAAGTATTGTAGTTCTGCTGAGAATTGAGGTAAGATCCATGGAGGGCTGTGAGTCAAGGTCCTTAGTAATGGGTACCAGTGCTGATGTGGCCAGTCCGGAGCAATGAGGATCATTTGTGGTCTCTCTGATCTGACTTTCAGTAATACCTTGGTCAAGAGAGGTAGTGGTGGGAAGGCATAGACTGTCAATGCTGTCCAACTGAATGATAGGGCGTCCACTTTCCAGGCTAGGGAATGATAAGTCCTTGTGCAAAATTGCTGTAGTTGGCAATTGTTGGGGGAGGCAAATAGATCTATGTCTGGGACGTCCCCACCTTTGAGTTATCATTGAAAATACTTGTGGGTGTAGTCTCCACTCGTGAGGATCTGCCAAATTTCTGCTTAATTCGTCTGCCAATATGTTTTCCTTTCCTGGCAGGAATTGTGCTTGCAGTTGTACTTGGTAAGTCAATGCTGTGTTCCACAAGGTCATTAATAATTTACAAATGGAAGAGAAAGCACCCAGCCGAAGTAGAGGTGCTGTACCCAAACGATAGTCCAACCATGAAGGAAATGAAATGTGATGATATTAGGCCAATAAACGCTCCAACAGGTACACCAGATGGATTTTATTAACGAAAACACAAAAACAATTGCATCGACCTAGGTTTCGTCCGTCTCCACGGACTTCTTCAGAACACTATTACAAACAAAGTGAGCCGCTTAAATAACCAAATTAATTAACCAGTCCATTAACATAATTATATAACATGGTTAATTGATGCATAGTTTAAAATTGAAACCGGGGTTAAAAAGGACATAAACAACATTATCTGCCATCAATGCAGTAAGTTAAAAACATTGAATAAATGCAGAACTTATATCCTAAAATAAAATAAAATATAACCACTAATTTTATATGAATTAATATGTGAAAAAAAAAACCCTTCCTTTTTAATAAATACATAAATAGTACATTTAGTGTGATAAATAACAAATGTATATATATAATTAATGCCCAAAAAAATAGTGTATATGTAACAGTGAATATAGATAACAAAAATGTAAAAATATATAAATATAAATATAATGTATGAAGTATGTTATACTTGCACTGTGTGTGGAAATCATTTAAATATATGTAATATATATATATATATATATATATATATATATATATATATATACTGTATTGCACAATAATGGTATTATTTTAATATAATGAAATGTGTATAACTCTAATAAATGCGTTCAACCGATGTGATCAATGAATGCAATGATTATTCATGTGTATAATAAAATCTATAAAATTACATAGACATGGACAACACATCTCATTTTGGAACATTAGAGGGTATTGTCCATGTCGGTGTTTTCAATGAGTGAAATTAATCAACGGATGGTTGTGGACAATGTGGACAGTAGTTTTTCATTATGTGATTTAACTCTACATGCTTATGATGGACAATTACAAAATTTTAATGCAAGTGTTACAGATAAACAAGAGAAGGACAATTTTGGTAATAATGTTTTAGATCTGTCTTGCGAAATACATGAACATGTTACAAGTGATTTGAATGCGCATGTTACATTTGACAATGCATTTGAAAAAGAAGGGGAATGTGGTTTGTTTTTTCAACCTGATATTGTGGTCAATGACAATGGGGATTTTAAATTGTATAATTACACACGTCAGATATTTGACAGGGAATGTGTTAATTTATTTTCAAAGGGTTTTAGCTTTGTACCATGCAGGAGAGGAAATATAGTGAATACAATTGTTGATTTAAAATTATTCACTAGAAAATTAAATTTAAAAATCCTGTATCAAAGTAACCAATGGGAGATTAATATACATGGTAAACATAGTTTGTCTAAACCAAGTACATACAACAATCCCATGCATGAAAAAGTGGCTTTTTTTGAAAAAGTGACTGAAAATGATATAAGGGACGTTTTTACTAAATACCATACAAAGTTTAATAAAAATATGACTAATAAGGAGGAAGCTACCTTAAAGAGAATTTTGTCCACAAAAAATATCAGAATAATGAAACCAGATAAGGGTAGTGGAGTAGTCATAGTAGACTACCAGGATTATGTTTCCTATATGAATGCCCTGTTGATGGGTGATACGTACGTGGAAATTAGTAGAAACGAAATTAATATAGCCCATAGAAGAATAGATACGACATTATATGATATGTTATACCAGGGTGAGTTGGATGAACAGGAATGGCGTTTCTTACAAAATGAATATCCAGTTATTAGTGGAATTTTTGGCATCCCCAAGATACATAAAGGCTTAGACAATTTACAATTTAGAGCTATAGTGGATGGTAAACGTAGTAAAACACATTTCATTAGTCAGTATTTAGATCATCATTTAAAGCCTGGTATTGAATTTTTTTCACACATACTTAAGGATTCGTGGGATTTCTTAGCTAAAATTAAGTCCATTGTATTTAACTTGGGAGACACATTCATTACTATGGATGTTTGCAACTTATTTACTGTTATACCCCACGACAAGTGGCTGGAATGGTTAGAAGAGCAGTTATTTTACACAAATTTATATGATCAAAATAAAATTAACGTACTAACCAAGTTAATGGACATCGTATTGAAAAATAATTTTTT
The DNA here is from genome assembly GCF_019279795.1 of Protopterus annectens. Lineage (NCBI taxonomy): Eukaryota > Metazoa > Chordata > Ceratodontiformes > Protopteridae > Protopterus > Protopterus annectens. The sequence continues at coordinate 207,627,610 of NC_056728.1, read as the reverse complement.
ATTTTTTATTTTTTTATTTTTTATTTTTTATTTTTTGAAGGTGCCTATTTTAAACAAAAAAGTGGGGTGGCAATGGGGGCAGCTTGTGCCCCCAGTTTTGCAAATTTTGTATTAACCTATTGGGAGCTTAACTATGTGTTTAATACTGAGTTTTTTAAACATGTTAAATTTTATGGTCGTTTTTTAGATGATTTATTTATTATTTGGAACGGCGAACAAGCAGAATTAAAAGCCTTTTTAGAGTATTTAGATAGTAGTGTTTGGTTTTTGAAGTTTACACATACTGTTAGTCAGGACAGTATTAGTTATCTGGATATTAAGTTATCTTTTGACAAAACTAAAAACAAGTTAACATCCAACATATACAGAAAACCCACCTTCTCAAATTCTTACTTACATTTTGATAGCTGGCACCCCGACCACCAGAAAAAAGCTGTGGTTAAAGGCCAGTTGGTGAGGGCAGCCAGAATGGTTAGCGAGGAGGTGGATTTTGAAAATGAATTACAATTTATTATTACTCTCTTTTTAAATCAGGGTTACCCAATAGAATTTTGTGATAGTATTGCTAACGAGGTTAAAAACAAAAGGGTGAATGGTTTCTACAAAGCCTTATTAAATGATAATGAGTGTTTGCTTGATAATGGTAATAAAATTCAACACATTGGTAATAGGCGATCTGTATGTAATAGTATACCTTTATTTATCACTACTTTTAATGACACTTTTGGGGTCATTAGAAGTATTAAGAAGAATTGGAATTTTATAAATATGGATAACACAATGGGGGACCTTTTTAATGGGAGTATCACATATATTTTTAGGAAAGACACATCATTTAAGGACTTGTTTGAAAGTCTAAATGGTGAGTTGGAGAAGCAATCTAACAAACCTTTGGGTAACTTTAAATGTGGAAGGTGTTCGGTATGTAAACATGTGATTAATACTGGTACAACGGTGACAATTAATAACCATAAGGTCAAAATACATCAACATATTAATTGTTTCACATGTAATGTTGTTTATATTGCAGTATGTCAACAATGTGAAGGTTTTTATGTTGGGAAAACCAGTAGGCATATGAGGGACAGGATAAAAGAACACACATTAGATATTAAAAACAATAAGTCAACCAATGCCTTAGCTAGACATATACATCAATTTAACAATCACCAGTTTAAGTTTTTTGGAATATATCATCTGAAATTGGACCAACAAGGTAAAATTACCAAATACAATTTGGACACATTAGAACTAAGAACGCAGATTTTACTGAATGCCCATCAGTACCCTGGGTTGAATGAATATATTAGCATAAAACCTATTTTATGGCTACATAGTATTAAAGGTAATTAACATGGTTTTTGTCATTATTTATTTATTTACAATATATTACATACATATAGGTACATATGGTTACGTATATAAACACTTTTTCACATAATTTTTCATATAATTTTTTACATATATATTTTTCATAACTTAATAAATCAATTTAATGCTTCATAAATATAATTATAATTATATTAACAAACACAATATATCTATTTTTAAAAATGTTTTATATTTTTAATTTTTAAATAAAATAAAAAATTGTTCATAAATAACACATTCATCACCATATTTTACTTTCACAACGTAAATATGTATTTATTTATTTACAAATATTTATTATTATTTATTATATATTATATATACATCATGCATTGTATTTTTTATAGATTTTATTATACACATGAATACTCATTGCATTCATTGATCACATCGGTTGAACGCATTTATTAGAGTTATACACATTTCATTATATTAAAATAATACCATTATTGTGCAATACAGTATATATATATATATATATATATATATATATATATATATATTACATATATTTAAATGATTTCCACACATAGTGCAAGTATAACATACTTCATACATTATATTTATATTTATATATTTTTACATTTTTGTTATCTATATTCAATGTTACATATACACTTTTTTTGGGCATTAATTATATATATTTGTAATTTGTCACACTAAATGTACTATTTATGTATTTATTAAAAAGGAAGGGTTTTTTTTCACATATTAATTCATATAAAATTAGTGGTTATATTTTATTTTATTTTAGGATATAAGTTCTGCATTTATTCAATGTTTTTAACTTACTGCATTGATGGCAGATAATGTTGTTTATGTCCTTTTTAACCCCGGTTTCAATTTTAAACTATGCATCAATTAACCATGTTATATAATTATGTTAATGGACTGGTTAATTAATTTGGTTATTTAAGCAGCTCACTTTGTTTGTAATAGTGTTCTGAAGAAGTCCGTGGAGACGGACGAAACCTAGGTCAACGCAATTGTTTATTTGTGTTTTTGTTAATAAAATCCATCTGGTGTACCTGTTGGAGCGTTTATTGGCCTAATATCATCACATTTCATTTCCTTCATGGTTGGACTATCGTTTGGGTACAGCACCTCTACTTCGGCTGGGTGCTTTCTTCCATTTGTAAATTATTGGTGAGCATTGGTTCTTGGTTAAGACTGTGTGTTCCACAAGGTCATTGCCTGCCTGCATAAAGGGTAGGAGTGTGTTCCTCCCTGTTCATGTACCACATAACTGTGGTGTTGTCTGTCCTTATTAGCAGCTGTCCTGGATGCAAGAGGTCCTTGAAGACTGTCAGTGCATTTTGCACAGCTAGCATCTTCTTTTGGTTGATGTGTAGATGCATTTGTTTTGCAGACCATTTTCCCTGTATGCACTGTCCTGCCATGTGTGCTCCCCAGGCGTAGTCTGAAGAATCTGTTGTCATTGTTTGGTTTGCTGGAGGTAAGACAAAAGGAAGACCCTTGTTTATTTGACATGCTTGAGCCCACCATAGGAACTCTTTTTGAAGGCAGGGAATGAGAGGTATACTTTGTTTCGAGGCTGTGCCTGTGTTGAGTCCATACACTTTTAAGGTACCATTGTAATTTCCTCATATGCAGCTTTGCATGTGGAATTAGTTGAATGCAGGATGCCATGAACCCCAATGCCTGCAGGATTTTCCTTGAGTGAGTTGTTTTTGTTTGTCTGGCGTGAGATAAGCCATCTGGGCCGTTGTATTTAAGCTGGCACCCAGGAATATTATTTCTTGTGAAGGTATTATCTTTGACTTCTTTTTGTTTACTGTGTACCCTAGGCAACTTAGCAGCTTTGTTACAATGTCAGCTGCTGTAATAGAATGGCCTTGCTGTCCGCTTGGATCAGGCAGTCATCCAGATATGGATAAATTTGTATTCCTCGTTGTCTGCAGTATGCAATTACTGATGCCAGGCATTTCGTAAATACTCTGGGCGCAGTAGATAAGCCAAAGGACAATGCAGAGAATTGATAATGCGTTGTACCTGCCAAAAATCTGAGGTATCTTCTGCAATCTTGTCTGATAGGGACATGCAGGTATGCCTCTTTGAGGTCCAACGTTACCAGCCAAGACTCCTTGCCCAGCATGGGAAGAAACTGCTGTAGTGTGAGCATTTTGAATTTGGGTACCTCCGGGTATGTGTTTAGAATTGAGAGGTCTAAAATGGGTCTCCAGGCTTTGTCCTTTCTTGGTACTAGAAATAGTCTTGAGTAAAAACCTTGACCTTTTGAAATTCTTTCATATCCATGAGAGCTGAAATTTGCGTTTGTGCCTCTGCCCATTGGTTTGGAGGCAGATTTGGCATGCCTCTCATCCGTGGTAAAGTGTGAAAATGAAATCTGTAGCCTCGGGTAATAATGTCCAGAACCCATTTTTCCTTTGTTATGATTTGCCAATTTTGTGGAAATAGAGCCAGTTTCCCTCCCAAAGGTGCTGCCAGGGAAATTTTGCTTGGCAGGCGAAGAGGGAAGTCATTGTGTTTGTTTCCTGGAGGGTTGAGATCATTCATCTCCACCTCTGAGTTGTTGTATGCCATTGTCTAGGCCTGAAAGAACCTTGTGGCTGGCCTCTGCCCCTTGGGCGTCTGTACCTACCCCTTTGGGGTCTGTCTGATGCAGGAAAGGACCAGTTTTTTGATGGCCAGTTTCTGCTGAAACGAGGAGGTTGTACCTGTAAAAAATCTGTCTGCATAGATTTTGCCTTTTCTTCCATTTTCTTTAAAACTTCCTCTGCTTTGACACCAAATAACACATCTTTCTGCAATGGAGCTTCCAATAACTTTGCTTTGACATGTTCTGGTAAGGCTTGCTCTTTTAGCCAAGCATGTCTACGTATACAGATCCTGTGACAGCTGCTCTACATGAGGCTTCCAATGAATCAAAACCACACTGTAAGGTATGCTTTCCCACCTGTTCCGCTGCATGCAGCAAATCCTGCATCTCTTTAAAATCAGGTTTATCTGTCTGAGGGATCATTTTCTGCTTTAACTGTGTAATCAAGTACTGCTGGTATTTTAGCATGTGGAATTGGCAGTTTAAGGCCCTCATGGCCAAAGTGGCAGACGTATACACTTTCTTCCCCCATCTTTCTAATGCTCTGGAATCTCTTTCAGAAGGTAGTGGATTCTTAGCAGTAGAGGTCTTAACCCCTTTGGGACCCTGGGAAATTGTTTTGGGGTCTGCAACAGGGCTTTTATATAGAAACTTATGAGAATCAGGAACGCTGTAGTATCTGTCTGGTTTAGCTGGTGCAGGAGGTAAGGAATTTGGGTTTAGACTAGATTCGGTGTAAACATCATCCAAAATGTCTAAAACTGGAGGAATTGCAAGGGGTCTATGCTGTGGGAGAAGGAACTCACAGAGTCTTTTCTTAGAGTCAGAGTAATCTGGGCCTTCCCAGTGGAAGTGTTCCCTCATGGTGTGTAAAGTTTCCCCAAAAGAGTAGTCTTCAGAGGGGGGGGGGGAGACAGAGGGAATGGACTCTTCAGCATCTGAGTCTTCATAAGGAGGGAAGGAATAATCCTGGTCCTCAGAGTTAGCTGAGGAAACTGATGCTGGGTCAGAGGAAGGATAATCTTCCTCCAGTCTAGGCCTTTTGTCAGGAGGGGGTTGTGAACCCCTGATAAGGGTAATTAAATCCTCAGCCATCTTAAGCATTTGTTTTTTAGGCATAGGGACCTGTGGGGGGAACTGTGGACCCGGTTTCCTAACTTTTAAGGGGGGTTTAAATTTAGCATAAGACTTAACAGAAATAGTTGTCGGTTTGAAGACACCTTCAGAAACCGAAGGCCTGTCCAAAATCTCCAGATCACCGTCAGGGTTGGCGTCTGAGGGGTGAAATGGAACTGGCTCCTGAAGCCCAGCTGATTCGGTCTGGGAGGCCGACAGAATTTCTAAATCAGCGGTAGTCAGGGGCTGCGTAGGCGCCTCGCTGAAAACCAGAGAGCCGGCGGTAGGCCTTGCTGAGGCCTCGGTATCTGGTCTTGGCCTTGGTTGCCTGTCCTTATCCTTGCGTTTTTTAATTATTGTTGATGTCGGTTGTTCCGACGACATGCTATAATTAAATTTTCTGCCAAAATAATGTCGGACGAAATCTGCCCGATGCTTGATTGTACGTTTGTTGAACCTAGCACAAAACCGACAACCAGAGACGTTGCGGTCTGGGCCTAGGCAAGGAATACAATAATAATGAAAATCCTTATGAGGTATTTGCTTCCCACAAGAAATGCAATTATTAACTTTGTCTGACATCGGTCTGAGGCAAGAAAAGTTTCCCCAACGGGGTACTTAGCTTTAGAGAATACTTCGGGCTGAAATTCGATTTGAAAATCTCAGGAGCTAGCCGACCGGCACTTGCGAACTGCTTCTGCTTCGGGCACTGCGCGGCAAGAAAGACTGAAGAAAATGGCGTTGGCTGCCTCTTTTATCCCCCTGTCGCACTGACGTCAGGGAAGAAGTGACAACAACCGACGCCGGACCAAGACTTTGGGATTCAGCCGACTGCGGGACCGCCTGATGACAGGATAACCCAAGTGTGATGACTGCAGCAGTATAACACGATGAACATCCTCACCTCTCTCACAAAATAAGGTCATGACACAAAGCCACGCACAAGAAGATACTCACTAAAAGCCTTCCAAAGGAACAGAAACCTCCCAAACACACATGACCCACACTCACCACTAGCATAAAGAAACCACAACACACATCCATGTCTCAAAAAATAAGCCCTAAAGCAAAACACATCAAATGTATTGGTCACAGACGACGCCATAGTGCAACACAGATATCCCCCCTCACCAGATTGGACAAGAAGGTTATGGTCAGCTGCTTATCAGGTGCCAGGATCTGACAAATCACGCATGTACTCAAGTCATTCAACAAGTACTGTTATAACTCTGTCATAGTCCATGTTGGAGTGAATGACTTGAGACATACCTCTTTGGACTATATTTAGAAAGACATGATGGAACTGTGCGTGTCCCAGACAGGTATGCCCCTAGCCCTCAACAGTATCCTACCCACACCCAGGAAGATCCCACAATATAAACAAAAAATGACAGACTTCAACAACTGGCTCAGCTTCTGGTGTCAGTCCAGGGGGATCCAGTATCTGTCAGCCTGGCAGGATATGGTAGACAGATCTCGCTGCTTTACTAGTGATGTTCTGTACCTGCCCCCCCTCCCCCCCAGCCTTTCAGATACTGGCAAAGGCCCTTGTCAACTCTGTAGTGCCTTTCTTTAGGGAATGTCAAAACAAATTTTCCAATGAAACAAAATCTGAGAGAGACAAACTCAGGGTCGTGCTGCTTAATGCTAGGAGTTTAAACAAGAAACTGCACTCCCCGGAAGCACTCCTCACCTTGCAGGATGCTGACATCTGTGCAGTTGCAGAGACATGGTTCAAGGCCACTGAGAGCACCTACTGGGCAAGTAAAATACCACATTATTAGCTACAGATCCCCCACCATGAACCAGGATAAGCATGCTACCTACCTCAATTTACTGGAAACCCTCACCATACAGCCCAACACCTTAATCATGAGAGATTTCAACTACCCTTCCATAGACTGGCGACATTCACAAGCTAAAACATGCTCGCCCACAGGTTCCCTGACTAACACAAATGCTCTGGAGCAGATAGTCTGCACCCTCCCCCCCAGGGGCTCTAAAGTTCTGGACATAGTACTCGCCACCATGGAGGGGGTCACTGCACTTCCCCATACATGATGCCCTCCTTGGTTAGGTCAGACCACAAATCAGTCTCATTTGAACTAACTACTGGAACAGACATCCTCACAGGAACAAAAATGATAAAAAAAACTTCACCAAAGCTAACTCCAGCATACTAAGCAATGGTAAAAAAGCTTCGTACCACCCAGATTTGCAGACACCAATAATCACTATGCAGAAGTGTATGCAAACACTTAAGCGACTGCATAAACTCTGCTGTACCTGACCAAAACCAGATCTTCCTGTAAAATCAAGTCACGGTGGTAGACAAGTATAAACAGATTATATAACAAGAGGAAGAAACTGTTGTCTAAAAGCAAGAGGGGTATCGCTCTGCAGAGGAAGAGTTCCCTCCTAAGCCTAAACAGGAAAATTAGAACTCTTATAAAATCTTCTACAGTAAATTATGAAATTAAAATCACATCTGTAGCCAAGGATAATCATAAGGCATTCTTTAACTATCTTCAAATTCTAATAGGGAATGCCCACCTATGTGCTGAACTGGTTGTATGCCAGATCACTCGCACTATACCGGAAGATATCACCAACCTGCTAGTTGTCAGATTCAGGGCAAACTTCACCCCTCCTATACCCACCTACCATATTCCCAAAGCATAGGTGACACCAGCCCTCTACCTAGTACATCTAGAGAACAGGTCATCTCTGCGCTTGCCAAGGCCAAAAGCACAGCCTCAGTGGGAGTAGATAATATCCCAGGTTGTTTAATAAAACAATCTAAAACTAGACAAAGGACCCACTTGGCGTTCTTTTTAATCATAGCTTGAGAAATGGCTATGTTCCTGCAAAATGGAGAACAGTAATCCCCCTGTACAAAGGGGGGAACATTAACTGACCCTGGGAGCTACAGACCCACAAGTCTAACCATCCACATTTGCAAGGCCATGTTAAGAATCATGAACTTTGGCGACCTCCAAATGCAGACCCAGTTTGGCTTCATTAAGGGTAGAGTATACTTATTAAACCTGGTAGCCTTCTTTGAGAATGTCACCAAAGCCATGGATAAAAGACAGTGCACATAACCTATCTCGACCTTGCCAAGGGCTTTTGACAATTCCCCACTCTGGCATCATTGAGAAACTCTCCCAGATAGGGATTAACCCTTACATTACTGGATGGATAGCCAATTGGCTCACTGACAGAACACACTGTCAAAACTGGTGACTCCACCTCCATCAGTAGACATACCACCTGTGAGTACCATAGGTGTCTCTGCTGGGTCTCTTACTGTTTGACTTCTATTTCTCAGAAGCACAGACCAAAGTAGATGGCCTTTGGCTCACCAAGTTCAATCACTTGAGTCCCCCAACGATGTCAACATATTACAAGAAGGGCTAATGACTGGTGCCAAAGCCATGGTCTAAAACTAAATGCAAACAATGCACTACCACCTTTGGAAAAATGGAATTCCCTACAAATTACAATATTGACAGCACCCCCCTGAGTTCCAACCCAATGGTGCAAGACTCGGGAACACAGGTGGACAGCAATCTGAACTTTGGCCACCAAGTTTCCAAAGTGAACAAATGAATCCAAGTAAGGCAGCAAAACCACTTCTGAGAAATGAATCTAAGTGTAAGAAAACAGAAGATTATACCGCGGAAAAACTTAAGATTCCAACGCAATTCTAAAGGCACTAAAACCAAGAGATGAGGCCGATCTTTCTCAATTAAAATCCATGCCTCTTCCATTTCGGCTCATTACAATACAGAGCCACCAATTTTTTCTCATCCTTTACTAAAGCAGTATCTTAGAGGAGCCAAAAATTTAAGGCCTCCTAGAAGATCACCATTATCTGCATGGGACCTCAATTAAGTGTTGTAAAAGCTCACCCTGCCTCCATTTGAACCAGCTGTTACCGCTGATATAAAGTTCTTATCATGGAAAACAGCTCTGCTACTAGCAATTACTTCAGCAAGAAGAGTTTCAGAACTACAGGCCCTCATGGCTGTAGAGCCTTTTATCATATTTTACCCAGACAGGGTGTCTCTGAGGACAAATCCTACATTTATGCCGAAGGTGGTTTCCAGTGTGGCTCTTAACCAAAACAATTCATCTGCCAAACTTTTATCCAAATCCGCAGAACAAGGGGGAGAGAATTCTGCATTCCTTGGACGTATACAGACAGCTAAGATTCTACTTGAGCAGGACTAAAGCTCTAAGAAAAACTGAGCAATTACTAGTGTCATATGCTACAGGATCAAAAGGAAAGGCTATTTCTAAGCAGACAGTTTCAAAGTGGATAAGCCACTGCATCCGTTTCTGCTACTTATACCATGGTAAACCTGTGCCCCCCAAGGGCATTAGGTCTCATTCCACCAGAGCTGCAGCTACTTCAGCAGCCTTTCTCAGAGGAGTACCAACCAAAGACATTCTAGAGGCTGCTACTTGGAAGTTCTATTCACACCTTTACAAAGCATTATCATTTGCCTCTCTACTCTAAGTCCGGGCTGGCTTTGCCACTGCAGTTCTGCAGGGCCTTATAGCCACACCTAATGCTGTTCAGCTCCAGCCTCCCAACCATAGCTTTGGGATTCTACCCAAATGTAATGACTGCAACAGTGAAACACGAAGAACATAGTACAGTTGTGTACACTTACCATAAATGTAGATGTTCGAGTGTACTCACTGTTGCAGTCCAGGTTACCCTCCCACCATCCCCCTGTCATTCTGGAGTTTATCTTCCCTCTCTATCTTCTACAACCTATGTGGTGTATTTGCTTGTAGAAGTTTATATTGATGCATGCATGTATATATACATATATATATTTTTGCTACCTTTTTGGGGGCACCTGACATCTGGGGCAAGAAAAACTAAAGAAAATGGCGTCGTCTGCATGTTTTATACCCCTGACGATCTGACGTCATGGAAGAGGAGACAGCAACCGACGCAGGACCCAAGACTTTGGAATTCAGGCCGACTGAGGGCAACCTGCTAGCAGATTACCCAAATGTATTGACTGCAACAGTGAAACACGAAGATCATCAGGTTGGAATGCTTGCAACGCTAACAGCACTGCTGCTCTCAGTTCTAGAACGTTGATATAGGTTGGTACTAGGCAAGCCTAGCCATAACAATTCCCTGGATATTTCTTCCCACAATATTTACTTCTCTGGACCCCTGTCTAGCAGGACGACTGACATGATCCCTGGGGTGAATTTCCCATCTCCCATCCAATCATCAAGGTTCCTTTTGAAGAGGGACAATGCTTGACATGTATAGGCAGTCTACTCAGAGTATGGGGAGTCTCTGCATCAGGAACTTATCCCTCCGGCATGTTTTGCTCATTGTGATGACAAGGTTTAGATCCCTGAAGCGTGTGGCTCTGAGGGATTGGGATTTCTTTAAGTGGAGCATGTCCAACAGCTCAGGGTTTGACATGGCCTTGTATGTTAAGCAGAGATCGCCTCTGAGTAGACGATATGCCACAAAGTATAGCTGGAGTTTTTTTAGATGGTCAGCATATGGCATCTGCTTTAGGCCTGTGATTCTTTTAGTGAGTATTTTTGTGAACTTTCCAGCTGTTGCAGATGTCTTGTGAGGTACATACCAAATTGGGCATTATACTCTATAATGGGTCTAATGAGGGAGGAGTACAGTGGGACAATCACCTCCTTTTTTCTGGATGAAAAGCCCTTAGTGATGAGGTGTGCCACATAGGATTTCCTGACTGTTGAGGCGATGTGGTTATTGAACGTGAGACCATTGTCCCTAAGTCTCTCATCACACTTTCGATGTTTAGTGTACTGCCACCTATGTGGTAATTCATGGGTACATGTTCTTTTCCAAAGGGGATAACTATACATTTCTTGGCATTAAGCTTGAGAGGATGGCTCTGGCACCAGGCATCTGTTTCTGTAAGGCTCTTTTGTAGAATACCCACATCATTTGGGGATTCAATAATAGCTCCCAGTTTGCAGTCATCTGCGAACTTTGTTAGCCAGAGTTCTTAGTGTTGGCCTGTACTTCAGAGAAGTAGATGCCAAACAAAAGTGGTCCCAGGACTGAACCTTGAGGTACTCCACTTATCTGGAGCTGGATTTGGAGTCGGCTACTTTTACAGTCTGGGTTCCGTCAGTAAGCCTGTTGGCAACCCATCGAGTGACATAGGGATTTATGCCCACCTTAGTAAGTTTATCTATGATTCCAGAGTGGGGGGATGGTGTCGAAGGCCTTGGCAAGGTCCAGATAGGCTTTGTGGACCGCCTTACCCTCGTTCACAGCTCTGGAGACTGATTCAAAGAAGTCAATCAGATTCAGGAGACAAGATCAGCCCTTCACAAACCCAAACTGGGTAGGGTCCAGTGTTTGAAGGTTGCCAATGTCTTTGTTTCTAAGTTCCATGATAATGCATTCCCATGCCCTTGCAGATCAGGCTCGTCAGACTGATGGGACAGTAGATCCCAGGATCCAAGGCGGATCCCCCCTTGTGGAGTGGGATAACTGCAGCTGTGCGCCACTCAGTGGGCACGAAGCCTGAGGTGAGGCTATGATTAAACATGACACTTGGGTGAGGTGTCAGTTCATTTTGTAGTTCATGTAGTACACAGCCTGGGATGTCATCTGGTCCCATGGATGCTGTATTCTTAGCTTTGGAGAGTGCGGTTTCTACCTGTGTGGCCATGATTACTGGAATTTGGCAATCTTTTTGTATTGAGATGGGCCCTTTAGGGGGTGAGAGGGGGATGAAGTTGGCACTAAATCGATCTGCCAGGATATTGGCAATATCCTTGGGATAAGTATATTTAATGCCATTTTGTTGTAGCTCAGAGCAGATCTGAGCATTGCCATTTAGATTCTTGACATAACTATAGAATGCCTTGGGGTTGCCTTCGGAATCTTTGGCAATTTTATTTTTGTAACTAGCTTTTGAGAATTTTATGAGGGATCACAGCTTCTTACTGAGGCTGGTGCGGGTGTATTTTTGCATCCTGGGATTTTCCTCTTTCCTGCAACAGTTTCTTCCTTCTGTTGTATAGTTTGTTTATAGCAGGGGACCAACAGATTGGCTTCCTTTTTTTGGAGAAGAGCATCTTTGTTCTATTTGGGATGGCACGATTCATGCACGAGTGGATGTGCTCGTACAGTGCCTTAGTGTAGGATTCTGCAGTCGAACTTTCAGATCCCGTCTGCATGGGTGTCGTGAAGTTTGTCACTTCTGACTTCAGTAGCATGAAGTTGGCTTTGGAGAAGTTTAAGGAGGTTTCCTTACTGGGGGGTGGGATGTGGATGTCAAGGGTGATTTGCTTATGGTCAGACCTGACCAATGAGGGGGTGACCACTGGTGTGGAGCATCCATCTCCCATGTTGGTAATGATCAGGTCTAGGATATTGGAGCCCCTGGTGGGACAATGGATTAGTTGATCCAGGACGTTGAAATTTATGAATTCCAAGAACCGTTGGGAAAAGGAGTTGGTACCAGAGTAGTTTTCCCAGTTAATGACAGGGTAGTTGAAATCACCCAGTATTAGGGTGTTTGGTTGTATCTTAACATTTTCCAGTATGTTTAGAAAGGTGTAGTGAGAATCTTGGGGCATGGTGGGGGATCTGTAGCAAGCTACAATTTGGATTGCAGTCTTACCTAGTGTTAGTTGCACCTGGAGAATTTCAGATGCATTGCGTTGGGCAACTAGCCTGGAGGTGTAAATATCCTTGGTGAATATGGACACTCCTCCACCTTTAGTGTTTCGGTCTTGGTTTTGTGGCCGAAAAGTGTGGCAAGAGTTGTAGCCTGGTATTGCAGGGGTGCTCTCTGGAGCCTTGAACCAGGTCTCAGCTTCTGCACAGATATCGATGTTCTCCATTTTTAGGAGTGCCTGGAGAGAATGCATTTTGAGGTTTAGACTTCTAGCAGTGAGTAGCATTACCTTCAGATTTTGCACGCTTGTATCTGTTACGGTGGTGGTTTTATCCTTTGAACCTTGCCTAAAAAAGGCACTATAGGGGGTGGCAAGAGTTTAGCCAGTAACCTGAATCCCAGGGGCGATAGGTGCAGACCATCTCTGGCAAAGCATCGTGGTTTGTCAATCATGTCTTTCCAGGCAGACATACTGGATCCCCTTTGAATGACACCAGAAGCTTAGCCAATTGTTGAAGTCAATCATTTTGTCCTTATACTGTGGTATCATTCTGGGCGAAGGCAGGATGCTACTCAGGGCTAGGGTCATACCTGCCTGGGCCACATGATCCAAGAGCTCTTCCATGTCTCTCTTCATGTAGTCCAGGGAGGTACGTCTCAAGTCATTCACTCCAGCATGGACAATGACAGCCGTATTTGTACTTGTTGTGGAGTGACTTGAGTGCATGCATTATGTGGCAGATCCTAGCACCAGACAGGCAGCTGACTAATTTTCTCCTTGTTCAGCCTGGTGAGTGGGACATCAGTGTGCCTGACTATAGAGTCACCTATGACTAAAGTGTTGGGTATATTGTCCTGCCTTAGGGGCTGTTGGGTGGCACACCGGTGTTGTGAGCTATGTGTCACTTTGGTTGTGATTGGTGTTTGTTTGAGTTTCAGCTTTGGAGGTCCTTGTTGCTTGGGCAGGTTAATGTTAAGGGCCTCTGCATATGTGGGTTTAGTGTTGCTATGTGTGGGTGTTGATGGTGTGGGTTTTGAAGGGCTATGAGTTGCTGGAGGTGTAGTGTAGGTGTTGACCTTCTCCTCTTGACTGTCTAGCAATCTCGGCCAGAGAGAGCTTTGCTTCCAGTTTAGCTATGTAAGCGCATCTCTCACAGGTTGTAGTGTTGGGTGGTAGGAGGAGAGGATTGTCTGTGTACATGAGGCAGTTGCCACATTGCCCCAGTAAGCCCAGATTCACCAGGTCTACAGGAGAAATCACCAGAAGCTGACCCTTGGACATGCCTGTTTAGGTGCTTTTTTTGTTGTAAAGTTTAAGAGTGGTTTTCCCTTACCTTTGCAAGGTACTTTGCAATTTTAGGCTGTTTAGTGCCTACAATTAATTTCTCCTTATATGCATGTTGGCCTCCAATGTGGACCATGTGCCTTGGACAGTCTTTCCCTGGAAATGCCCCCTCCCAATCAGGGAAGCATCCGTGGTCACAATGGCTATGGGCTGAGGGGGCTGGAATGGACGTCTCCAAAGTTCTGTGTCTGGCCTCACCCACCAAATAAGGTCCTGCTTGCAAGAACTGGTCATCTGAATTTGAAAGCATAGAGAATGGTAATTAGGACACCACTGAGAGAGAAGAAGCGATTGAAGTATTCGCATGTGCAGTTTTGCAAGAGGCACTATTGGTATGGAAGCTGCCATGGATCCTAAAACCTGAAGAACCTCTCTCACTGAGACTTTGTTTTGACAGAGTATCACTCTGAGCTGAAGCCTCAGTCTCTGCAGTCTGTGAGCTGGGAGCGATACCAGACAAGAGCGGGTGTCGATGACTGCTCCAATTAATTCTATCTTCTGGAGTGGAGAAAAATTGGCGTTCTCCCAGTTTACAGTTATCCCCCAATGTTTTGCCAGTGAAAGGGTGTATTGCAGGGCTGTTACCAGAAGATGCTTGGTGAGGGCGGTATGGAGCCAATCATCCAAATACGGAAATACCCGGAATCCTTGTAGTCTCAAATGAGCTGTAACCACTGCCATGCAATTTGTGAAGACTGTGAAGGCTGTAGAGAGTCCGAACAGGGCACAAAACTGTTAATGATTGGCTCCTAGCCAGAAGCGAAGACGACTCCTGGAGTGTTTCTCCATTTTGATGTGGTAATACGCATCCCGAAGGTCTATCGAGCACATCCAATTGCCTTCCCCTTAAAAAAGGGAGAATGGACTGAACGGTGACCATTTGGAATTTGGTTTGGGCAACAGACTTGTTCAAATTGCTGAGATCCAGAATGGATTTCCAGTCCCCTGTCTTTTTTGGCACCAAAAAGAATCTTGAGTAAAATCTGGATCCGATCAGAAAGGAATGGAAAGAAGATTAACATCATCCGATCTATTATTATGTGGATATAAGGTGATAATGAACCATACATGTTCACAGAGACAAGGCGCTTTTAAAATGTGGACAGTGCATGGCATGCCAGTAGTTCTTAGCAGGTCAGAATTTCCAGCATCCAGTTGCAGGGAAGCTATACAAAACCCCAGCATTTGTGAATTGTGCTTCAAAGATCATCATATATGTTGCCAAGTGTATGAAATGTACATGTTTTTATGTTGGCAAAACAAACTGCCCTTTTATGGTTAGGATACAGGTGCATATAAGGGATATTAAAGTTCTCACCAATGCCCTGTACAAACATCATAGTGTGAATACAGATCATATTTTTCACTTTATGGCTCTACAAGTAATAGATCCCAGTATGAGAAGAAGGGATCTTAAAGGTCTAACTGAACTTGAAAAAACTAAATGGACTGCTGACTTGAGGGCAGATAAAGCACCAGGACTTAATGAAGTGTTACCTATGAAACCCACTCTGAGAAGGCGTCAGCTTAGATGATGACACTGATTGGGCACGCCTCTCTTTTTGCCTATGTGTTTAATAGAAATGAAATCTCCACAGGAAATTATGTCAGTGATGATGCAACTTCCATAGGAAACGATGTCAGTGATGATGCACTTTAAATTTTATTGGATGATTTTAGTATTTAAATGAGCATTAGATTTGTAAATGCAGATCTGAAGAAGGCAAAAAGCTGAAAGTGCTCATCTCTTGTTTTTTAGTGCCTTTACAATTGCGTTGGAATTTTAATAAATAAGTTTTACCGTGGTATCATCTGTTTTCTTACACTAAGTTTCCAAAGTGGTAAGGAAAGCCTTCTATGTAGCACACCTCATAAGTAAGGGCATAGCATCCAGGTCAAAGGATGTTACAGGTCCACTGTACTCTACCCTCATCAGACCACTAAGAGTATAATGAACCTTTCTGCAGGTACCTCACTAGACAACTGCAGCAGCTGGTGAGACCTCAGAGGTTTCTCACTAAGAAAATACAGGGTTCTCCAAACCATGACTTAAGTGGACAGGCTGAAAGCCCTGTCACTTTACTCTGTATCTTATAAGCTGCTGAGATGTGACTTCTGCCTAGCCTAGAGGGCAAATTCCACCCCTACTGAAATGGAAATGCTGCACATCAGCAAATCAAATGGCTCGAGAGTCACTCGCTCTAGGGATCTCATCCTATGCTGTGACATTAACAGATCATGCTGGAGAGGCAGATTAGTCTCCCAGAGACTGCCGCATCTCTAGAATAGACTCCCTATTCACGTAAAACAGAGCTCCTCACTGACGCTACTCAAACGCAACCTACACAATTGGACAGGAGACCGCAAATTTTCCCCTAGGGTGGCACCCATGTCTTTCGTGGTCAGGAATCAAATCATATGTTCATAAATAATGTTCATAAATTCGTTCTACAAACTACTCAAAAAAGAACAAATGGAGATGCTTGGGATTATAACATGACTAAACTTGTAAAGGCTCAGACTGCTAGCCTAGTAACCTTCAATAAACTTACAAAAACCCAAATCCGGATACAGTTTAAACTAAGGACACAAATCTAGACATCAACATAGATAAAAATGGAGAAATCTTTTTCTACATATAATATGATAGATTCACCTTTACACTCCCCAAGCAGCTCAAGGTTAACGAACTTGCTTCATATTCTAGCCTTTCCTAACCAGTGTAAAGTTTTACTTTGGTATCACTAGCCTATACAGCAACCAGTGATAAAACTCTTCCATCTTGCATTTAAAATAAGTCTGACTGTACTACTATACAGAGCTACTTTGCAATGTAGGTTCCTTTCCCATATCAAGTAGAAGGATTAATTTTCCAGTACTGACACTACAGTGTAGCATGAGGAGGATGCTGCATTCCTGAGTGTGCTGTCCTTTGGATGAGATGTTAAACAGGAGAACCCATCTGCTTGCACTTGTGGCAGCTCAAGTAGATGTAAAAGATTCCACAGTACTTAATGTTAAGAGGAGAGGAAGTTTCCTGTCCAAATTTCCCTTACTCAACATTAATACCACTTCAGGTCTACCTGGGAGATAGTTAGCAGCTGACACTATTAGTGAGACTAACCTGGTCAACAAAATGCAAATAAAACATACAATGTACATCAATATTTTTAAACTTTTTTTTTTTTTTTTAACACAGTTACTTTTCTCCATTACCTTGAGTGTCCTTCTAAACAAAGTGGAGCTTATGCTATAGAGTCTAACCACCAGTTTAGCAGAACCACAACATGTCTAAACTTCATCTAATGGGACTTATGTTTTACAGTTCTCTGTTGTATTCACTCATTCCATCTGGTTTTCTTCCTTATCTCAGCCTCCTAATACCAGTTTCTAGTTCAAGGAGCTTTGGATTCTTCTAGTCAACTCCATTTATTTTTTTGTCACTTGAGCATTTTTCCTTTGGAATAATGGAAAAGGTTTAATTGGCAAAGTCTCTCTATGGACTTCTTTACTGCAACAATAAGAAGCAGATTCTCCAACATGCTGGCTCTCTTCCTCCTCAGCCTATTTTGCATCCTAAAATGTATTTGATCTTCCAGAAAAATATATTCTGAAGACAGCTGGACATAACCTGAATCTTGCTCCCGCATCTCCATTTTCCTAATTATCGCCAGGATAAACTTGCTTCTCTTCTGTTTGGTGTAAAGTGAATAATCATTTTCCACAAACATAGTAGTCACAATTTTAATAATACTCTCAGTTTTGTTAGGAGCTGCTCTTTCTGCTGGTATGACCACATTTTTACTAATACAGGCCTTGGTTGCTTTGTTATAGCCAAATTTGGAGCATACACTCACTTTACTCTCTCAGTTAAATACATCCTGCTGGGGAACACAAGTCCAGTTGCTTATTTGTACTATTACAAATTTAACACAATCTACCTCTTCCAAGTTTCTTTGGTATAGCAGTGTGTCTCGGGTGTTCTCTGCATGCACTGTAGTCTAAAATCATCTTTTTTTTTTAACAGGTCTTCATGTAAAACCTCCTACAAACCAGTCTTTCCTTCATTTCAACCTCTGATTTCTGCAGTTTTATCAGCTCATCTGAATAAGTACTTAAAGATTCTTCTGCTGTTTCCATAAGTTTGTAATTTGGTTTTATATATTCCTCCAGCATCTAACCTCTCGTTATATCTCATTTTTGCTCTAAATTAAACTGCTTTTTGCTGAACAGCTGCATGGTTCTTCCCAGACATAGCTGTTTCTTCTTTTCTGACAGATTTCCTTTTTCCAAATTTCTTATTCACTGACATCCAGGCAATGTAGTCAGTCAGTAACTGAATTTTATCCTAATTGATAATGCTAACAATTTCTTAGTTCTTTACACAGGGAGAGAACTAATCAACCTACTGCTCGGTGTTGAGCCATCTTGGAAGTCTAAGCTAAATGACAACTTTGTACTACCTTTATTAAAAAGCAGAACAAATTATAAAGAACTCCTTTGTTGACCTCATGTAGCAATCTGCTTAAAGGCATACATCATGTCCAGTTCACGCCCCTCAAATATCACACAAGTGCAAGAACATACGTTTTTGCAGGGTGACTATCCAGAATAAGACACACTGAATGTGACAGTTGAAATTACTGTAATCAAGAGAAGAATGGAGCCTTGATCTTGTATAGGACCAGGAGAACCAGAAGTAAAACTCTTGCCCCCTTTTGAAACTAGGGTAGCCTCCAAAGCCCCTTTCAGCTGTATGATGTATGCCCATGCTAGAACCACCACAGAGATGAAATGGTCTACTACTGGAGCACTTTCTAGGGAAGGACAATTGTGCTACAGGACATGACCAGCAGTGACCATGCCTGGAACCCTCTATTCCACGGTAATGGTTTTACAAGTCATGGCAACTGCAGAGAGCCACTAGTTGTCCCAGACAGAAATCGGAACTATTGCCACTCAGGCTACATACTCATTCTCTTGGAGGACATCAGTGGAAATTGAGTAAGAGTGGGAGGCTTTAGTGGTTTTCCTCAGGCAAAGAAGCAGCTTCCCCCTTCTTTGGGGAGGGGCTCAGTTTGGAGGAAAAAGAGAAAGCAAAGGCAGGAGGATCACACAGGTAACTCTACAGTGGTGAGGTCTTGATTCTGAGGTCACTGATCAGTTCTGAGCAGCATGACTGAAGAACACCTTTGCCATAAAGTGGGCATCCAAGATAGTTTTTGAGCTCATCCTTACAGGAGAATATCAGCCACACTGCCCTGTCCAAAGTATGTCTATACCTCCTAACCTTGTAGTTTTACTCGCATGGTAACACTAGGTTACAAAGAATTAGATGCAAACCACTATGTAAAGGTTTGGGAAGAGTCTTCAGAAGGTCCACCCTGAATCCAGACTTCAAACACTCGGACTTTTCTAGCATACAAACCACAGCCAGAACTTTGACAGTTAAAACAAGTAACTGAAAGTTATAATTACCAAGACTGCAGAAGAATGTACCAAGTTTCCACATTTTTCTTTGGACTCTGCCAGGTGGAAGAAAAGTGCTGTGGTGTCTGCTACTTGCAAAAGATCAAACAGATCACTCTGGGGGTCAGCAAAAAAAAAAAAAAAAAAGCTTGATAAAGGGTTTAACCTATGGAAGTGAGTCTTACAGAGGTCATTTGACTTCTTAGGCTGAAATGACAGCAACAGTGTGCCTGCAAGCTACCTGAACTACATCCTTATAATGAGAGATGACCAATGCTGTCTTAAGTCTTCTTCTCCAGATACAACAACTATACATTTCTGACAGAATGGAATACGCATCTGAGGTTATTCCAAGCAGTTTTTCATAAGCATGAGCCACCCCAAAAGTGAGGACATCTTAGAGGGGGAGGAAATAATTACCTTTGACCATCTTGAAATGGTCTCGGGGTCCTTTGAACCCTCAGAGCAGTCCGAGTTGGAGAGTCATGTGCCTGCACTATGAAAAGATAGCAGCTCAAATATGGTCTTTTATTAAAGGACATGCACACACACTTTAAGAGGTGCTCGATGACTGAATCAAATGATAGTGGTGCATAGGGGAGGAAGGTTTGTACCATGACCAGTGCTTGCTTCAAGACTGTACTCCCTAAAGGTCTTCTGCTGTTATCAAACATTCTGGTTCCTAACAGATAAATCTGTGCTTTCTGTCTAGGTACTGAGCACTGGAACTTGTCATAAGAATATCTGAAGGACCCTACAATTGGGACCAGGCAACATGCATGGGTCTGGTCTCCTGAAAAGCGAGTCTGCAGCCCATAATTCCTCCATCCTGATGTTTGGATGAATCAAGGGGCTACTGCCAAGAAATTAGCAAGAGGCCTAAGTTGTAACCACCTTTCAACTCTGTGTCCTTGTGATAATAATCAAGTCTTCACTTGGGGTCACAAGAAGAGCATTTTCATTGCTCAAAAGGACCAGAAAATCTGCAGTCATCTTCTCGGTCAAGAGGCAGACAGGAAATTTCCACCTTTACCAATGAGTAATGAAAGGGAAAATCATTGTAACTTAGTAGCATGTCATGATGTTAACCTTCTTGACAAAAGGAAGACAGTGTTGATATGCATCTTGGATGGTAATTTTGATAGCCTCACTGATATTTCAGCACTGAAAAAAAGCACCATACTATTACCTGTTTGAGTGACAAAATTACTTGGCAGGGTAGGTGTAGCTTATTTAGCATGTAACACCACACGGTGTGTTAGAATGGGTGCACATGGCACCTAGCTTGGGAACTTCCTGAATCCCCACTAGTAAAGTATAAGCCCTATAAGGAAGGGTCTCAATGTTTGACTTGAACAAAAAAACAAGATAATGCATTACCATAATTTATAAAGTATTTCAAAATAAACTACAGCAGTAAAAAACATTTCTTCTGCACTCTGCAGCCCACTCATACTTCCTTACAAACACCCTGCATTACACCAGACAAATCTTTGCTCCCAGCGAGGACAAGGGCATTTAGCCTACTCCTTACAGGTTGCAAGCCCAGTGATCCTTATGATGTACTTTGCATCTATTTCCGAATTGGGCTGCTAGGAAGCTATCTACTCAAAAAGGCAAACCGCTCAAACTAATCGTCTGACTTTTAAGCAGAAGTATTGCATTTTAAGTACTGTGAAAGTGAGGCATCACTGGGAAAGACTGAAGCAGTAACTCAAAATAAATATTAAAGTAAATTATGAGAAAATGTTACATACCCAATAAATAACATCCGCAAAGCAGATTCATTCAGAGGCAGAGTTTTGGAAAGCTGCTCCTGTTTGGCTTTAGATGAACTGAATGTGACAGTCTCTGAAGCTAACTCTGGGCTGGTCAGACTAGCCCATTCCATCCCAGACAGCATCAAACTATCTGTCCTTACTGCCATGTTACTGGATTTGCCCAAATGTTCCAAGTCTGTTATACCACTTAACCTGCTGCACTCTGCAACAGACTCAGAATTATGGTCCACTGAAATCCTCAAATGGCTTAGTCCTGCACACATATCTCTTTTACTTTCTGGATCCTTACTATCCATTCTGGTTCCAAGCAACTGTCTACTGTCTGAGGCTGGTTCTATGCCTTCTTGTCTCTCTACACTTAGCTTCTCAAATTCTATCATCAAGTTGGAAACAGGAGACAAGATGCACTCATTTTTGTCAGCTGACTTTCGTCTCTCAAAGTTTTTTTTATTTTCAGGGGAACAGAAGCCATTCACATGAGGAGACCTTCCTTTCTGATAGTCCAGATCGGCACCATCACCAGTCTCAATGATGTCCACATTTGGGTTTCTAGAAAGATCAGGACAATCAGAATCTTCTATAGTATCAGTCAGACTCTCCAACTGAGCTTTTCGGTGACTAATTTTACATTCAGCATTTTGGCGATTTTTTACTTCTTCTAAGCTCAAGTCATCATGTTCTTCAAGAAATGCTCCCATTGAGACTGAATTGCAACATGCCTTGGATCTGCCTAGATTTAAAGAATAAAATATTTGTTACATATCAGGTCATGTTCATAAACACTTTTTATTAATTTTATAGTGATACATAAAATTCGGTAACTATTGCCCATTACTGTAACCAAAATCCCACAAGCAATCCCTCCACTCAGCAAGTTGTCTTACTTGTTTCTGCCTGCCTTGCCCACTATGATCCAAATCAAGTATTTTTTCCAGGGGGACAGGAAAGTACAGTTGTGTACACTTACCATAAATGTAGATGTTCGAGTCACTGTTGCAGTCATCACATCTGGGTTATCCCTGCCATGGTAGCCCTCGGCCGACCCAAATACCAAAGACTTCGTATTTCTGTCTCAGTTGCTGTCACTTGAGGACTGACGTCAGGTCGTCAGTGGTATAAATTAAGGCAGCCGACGGCATTACATCAATTTTTCTTGCCCTAACCTGTCAGACGCTCCCAAAGTAGGAAGCCAGGTTCTGGTGGAAGAACCCCACCAGTGGAAAATAAATACCAATATGTCCCTTGTAAGGAATGGAGAACAAGGAAGAATGGTAACAAAAGGAGAAAGAGAAAAAAGTGGGGTGGAGGGAGGGAAACCAGGACTGCAACAGTGAATACACTCGAACATCTACATTTATGGATCTGTACTATGTTCTTCGTGTTTCACTGTTGCAGTCATCACATTTGGGTAGATTCCCAAAGCTGAGGAAATGGGTGGAGGCAGTCAAGGAAGCTAGGGGTTGGCTAGGATGCCCTGCAAGACTGCAGAGGCAAACCCTGCCTAGGATTTGGAGAAGAGGGGCAGGCAGTAATGCTTGGTGAAAGTGTGAACAGATGTCCAGGTGGCAGCCTCCAGGATGTCCCTGGTGGGGACTCCTCTGAGTAAAGCTGCAAAGGTGGAGGCTGCTCTGGTGGAGTGTTTCCTGACCCCCTCGGGGGGAGGCTTACCATGCTGTTTGTAGCAGAAATAGATGCAGTGTGCTATCCATTTGGAAATGGTTTGCTTAGAGATGGCTTTGCCTTCTGCACCTGCAGCAAAGCTAACCACCAATTGATCAGACTTTCTGAAGAATTTAGTCCTGTCCAGATAGTATCTGAGCTGTCTGTACACATCTAGAGTGTGAAGAATCATTTCACCCTTGTTCTGGGGATTAGGAAAGAGGGTGGGCAAATTAATGGATTGGTTGAGAGCCACAATGGACACCACCTTGGGCATGAAGGATGGGTTAGTTCTTAGGGATACCCAGTCTGCATGGAAGATGATGAATGGTTCCACAACCATGAGTGCTTGCAGGTCAGAGACTCTTCTGGCTGAAGTGATGGCCAGAAGGAAGGCTGTCTTCCAGGAGAGAAATTTTAGTTCTGCAGAAGAAACTGGTTCAAAAGGAGGCAGGGTGAGCGTTTCCAAGACAAAGTTAAGGTCCCAAGCTGGTGTTGGTGCTCTTCTGGGGGGCCTCAAGTTGCTAGCCCCCGACAGGAACTGTTTAATCAAAGGGTGTGAGAAAAGGGGCTGCTCAGTGGGGAAATGAGCAGAAATAGCAGAGGCATGAATTTTATAGAACAGAAAGAGAGGCCACTGTGTAGTATGTCAGCTAAGTAATCAAGGTTGTGAGGGAAGGAGGGCTGTGCCATACTGGCCCCCTTAGCCTGGATCCAGGTGCAGAACCTTTTCCATTTATCTGCATATGGCTTTCTGGTGCTAGGGTGTCTGGCCTCATGGATAACATCCAGAACCTGTTTACTGAGGATGGTAGTTTGGTTCGGAGTTAAGGAATAAGCCAAGCTGCCAAACTGAGTGTCTGCAATTGTGGATGCATGAATTCCCCTTCCCTCTGGGTTAGAAGGTTTGGAATCTGAGAAAGATGCCATGGATGCAGTGGGGACAGGCTGCATAGCAAGGGGTACCAGTGCTGTCAGGGCCAGTCTGGAGCTATAAGAATGGTCCTTGGTTTTTCCTCCCTTATTTTGAGCAGTACCCTGGGGATGAGAGGTAGGGAAGGAAAGGCAAAAAACGAGCGGTTGACCCAGGGGAAGGACAGGGCCATCCACATTCCAAGCCGTGCAGTGGATGCTCCCTGGTGCAGAATTTGTTGAGCTGATGGCTGGTGTGGGAGGCAAAGAGATCGATCTTCGAGGTTCCCCATTTCTGAGTTATTAGGGTGAAGGTACTTCTGTTGAGCTGCCACTCGTGTGGGTCCAGAAGGTTTCCACTTAACTGATCTGCCAGGGAGTTGAGAGAGCCTGGTAGGTATTTTGCTAACAGGTGTAGTTGCATGAAAGAGGCTATGGAGCCAAAGGGTCATGGCCAGCCTGCCTAGAGGGTAGGAGTGAGTCCCTCTCTGCTTGTTGATGTACCACATCACAGTGGTGTCTATTTTGCTCAGGAGAACCCCTGGATAGAGAAGGGGTTTGAAAGCTTTCAAGGTGTGCTGCACAGCCATAATTTCTTTTTGATCGATGTGCAGGGGGATTTGCTGTGGGCTCCATTGGCCCTGTATGCACCTGTCATCCAGGTGTGCACCCCAAGTGTAGTCTGATGGGTCTGTGGTGAGGGTCTGGGTGTGGGGAGAAAGGCATTACCTTGTTGTGGTAGCATGCTGTTGCCCACCAAAGAAATTCCTTTCTGAGGCAAGGAATTAGAGGTAAAAGTGTTTCCAGGTCTTGAGAGTGTTGACATCAAAGGCTCTTTAGGTACCATTAAAGTTTCCTCATATGCAATCTGGCATATGGAATGAGGAGTATGCAAGATGCCATGAACCCCAAAGCTTGTAGGAGTTTCCTTGCAGAAAGCTGGGGCTGTTTACAAAGGCCAGGTGCTTGAGCAGCTTTTCTTGGCTGTCTGCCTGAATAAGGCAGTCATCTAAGTAGGGGTAAATTTTAATATTTCTTTGCCTACAAAAGGCAATGGCTGGAGCCAGGCATTCTGTGAAAACTCTGGGAGCAGTAGATAAGCCAAAGGGAAGTGCAGAGAACTGAAAGTGTTGAGATCCTGCCCTGAAGCGGAGATATTTTCTGCATGATTCCCTGATAAGAATGTGGAGGTAGGGCTCTTTTAGATCCAGGTTGGCTAGCCAGGCGTCCTTGGAGAGCATGGGTAGCAGCTGCTGGAGGGTGAGCATTTTGAATTTTGGGATCACCAGGAAGGTGTTTAGAATGGATAGATGAAGGATGGGGCACCAGGTGCCCTCTTTTCTGGGCATCAGAAAAAGTCTGGAGTAGAAGAATTGGCCTATCTGTTCTGCAGGAACATGCTCTACTGCCCTCAAAGAGAGCAGGGAAAGGATTTGCTTTAGAGCCTCTGCCCACTTATTTCGTGGTAGATCTGGGAACCCTTTTGGGGTTGGAATGTCATGGAAGGAGAATTTGTATCCCTGAGACACAATGTTCAGAACCCATTGGTCCTTGGTAATGGTGGCCCAGGTGCTTGAATGAAAGGAGAGTTTTCCTCCTCGAGTAAGTGAAGGTGGGCAGAGGGGAGGTCGGGAGGTGGTGAAACATTGTTAGTTCTTACCATAAGGGGGTGGCTTAGAACACCCTGGTTTTAAAGTGGAGGTAGTCCACTGCTTAGATCTCTGCATTCCCTGGGGCTGCCGTCTGGGGGGGGGGGGGTCTGCTTCCCCAGGGCCTAGGCTGGGCCTGTTTACTCGGAGCAGGAAAGGACCAGTGCTTGGAGGGAAAATGCCTGCTGAACCTAGGGAACTGGACCTGTAAGAAATATTTAACTGTTTGCATAGATTTTGCCTTTTCTTCCATCTTTTTTAAGACCTCTTATGCCTTGGTGCCAAATAAGTTATCTTTGTGTAAGGGGGCATCCAACAACTTAGATATGACATGGTCTGGCAGGGGTTGTTCCTTAAGCCATGCACGTCTTCTAATGACAGATCCAGTGACTGCTGCCTTCCAAGAAGCTTCTAGGGCATCAAAACCACAGTGCAAAGTATGTTTAGTTACTTGACTTGCAGAATGCATTAAGTCTTGTAAATCTTTAGATTCTCCTAAGCAAAAGGAAGACATTTTTTGTTTAAGGAGTTCCAAGGTAAGTTGCTGATATTTAAGCATATGGAACTGACAATTTAGTGCCCTGATAGCAAGAGTAGCTGAGGTGTATACTTTTTTACCCCATCTGCCCAATGCTCGGGAATCCCTGTCTGAGGGGGTGGGATTCTTAGCAGAGGATGCTTTAATCCCTTTAGGCCCTTGAGAAATGACCTCAGGGTCAGCTGCTGGATTTTTAAAAAAGATATTTGTGAGAGTCAGGGACTCTGTAGTACCCGTCTGGTTTTCTGGGAGCAGGAGGTAGGGCATCAGGAGTCAAGCTGTATTCAAGGAAAACATCATCCACCAACATCCAGGACTGGGGGGATGGCCAAGGGTCTGTGTTGCGGAAGATCTAGGAATTCACAGTCTCTCTTTTTAGACTGAGGGTAGTCCTGACTCTACCATTGGAAATGCTCCCTTAAAGTATGCAGGTTTCCCCAAAGGAAAAATCCTCTGGGGGAGAGGCTGAAGAAATGGATTCCTCTGCATCAGAATCCTCATAAGTGGAGAGAGTTTGCATGTCTTCATAGTCAGATGCATCAGATTCATCTGACTCTTGTTCAGACAAAACTACCGGGGACAGATCTCTTTTCCTTTTTGAGGGAGTAGCTTGGCTTCCCCCTGATCAGCATGATAAGGTCTTCCGCCATTTTAAGCATTTGAGACTGAGGCAAGGAAGCAGGCACCTGAGAGTGGGTAGTCAGTTTTTTGGGTGCGGTTCGAACCCTGGGCCTAAGGAACTTGGTTGTTTTTGAAAGAACATTAGTCGCGAAAGACTACGTCTGTGTCGAGATTCAGTGGTGCGAAATACTTTCTCGGAAGCCGGTGCCTGCTCAGCAGCTCTGGACCCATCCAAGGTAGAGACGACTGCAAGATCCTTAGACGAAGAAGAGTTTTGTGGCATACTAGACTCCAAAAGGGTCTCAGTAGCGGCCTGCGAATCAACTGAAGCAGGCATCAGGGGCTGTGAAAGCACCTCACTGCGTACCGGAGGACTGACGACCAGCTTAACAGAAGAGTCATCGGTAGGTTTGGACCTGTGCGGTCTGTCTCTGTCTTTATCTTTGTTTTTTTGGAAGAGCTGCTGTCAGATGGTTTACCAAAGCCATATCTGAATTCGAGGACTGTAAACAAAAATATCTGGCTATAATAAGGGCCCGACAATGGATAGTTCTGGCATTAAAGCAGAGAAGCGACAATGGGGGAACATTATGGCTTACTTAGTAAGAGTGGAAGTCTCGGTGTGGTATTTGCTTTCCAAAGGCAAGACAATTATTAACTTTTTCTGACATTGGTTAGTGCAAGAAAAAAGGATCCCCAACAGGGTACTTAACTTTAGAAGACTTTAACTTCATTTCGGAAATGAAAACTCAGGTAGCGTCCGACCGGCACTCATGCAAACTGCTTCTGCTTCGGGCTCCACGGCAAGAAAGACTGATGTAATGGCGTCAGCTGCTTTACTTTACACCACTGACAACCTGACGTCAGTCCTCAAGCGACAGCAACCGACGCAGAAATACTAAGTCTTTGGTATTTGGGCCAGCCAAGGGCTACCCTGGCAGGGATAACCTAAATGTGATAACTGCAGCTGTGAAACACAAAAATCATCCTGGAATGCACTTAATATTTAGTACAGCCAGGTGAAAGCAGGTTTCTGAAAAGGGTAGGTGCAGCTCTACAATACCTCACCACTGCTCCGAGTCACTTAGCATTGGTGCAGATACACAAGATTTGCATACCCCACAGAATTCTTGGTGATAGACAAAAGCCAAAGTATTTAAGCAATAGCTAAACTCAAAAAACAATTCTACACAAAGTCTTGCAGAACAAAAATGATGGTATTATATTTATAGCAAAACAGCTAATAAGACTAAGAAAGTGGCTTGATATGATCACAAGATAGAAGGAGATGTTGCTAGTAAGATGCTTTCCCACGTATGTTATAATGGAAAGGCAAATAATGCAATTCATAAATAAAAATTACTACACTGGAAATACAAACAGCATACAAAATTTAAATCAACAGCTCAAGGTTGGAAATATATGATGAGTATTACTGTTGTGTTAAGGACTTACCCTAACTGTAGATGTTGAAGTACATTCACTGTTGCAGTCACTGCTTGTTGGGATACCAGACAGGCCAGTATGACTTCCAGAGCTACACATTCCACTCAGTGTTTCGGCAAACTCTCTCCCACTGCCATCAAGGATTTCAGCCGTATAAAAAAGGATATTTGCTGACACCACCTTCAGATATTTCTTGCCATGGCAAAGGCAGGTGGCAATGCATATGAGCCAAATCTCTAGAAGAACCAGATGGGAAGAGTTCCATGTACCACAGGGTCCAGCCTAGAGGTCCACAATCTTCCTCTCTGAGAAATGAGGAAAGATTTCTTCATGGTTAGCCCAATTTGACAAATGTGCCAGTCATCAAACAAGACAACTTTCAGCAGGGCTTCATCAAAAGACTCCTTAGATGCAAGACTTGAAGGCTGAAAGTACAGTTGTGTAAAATCTTACCATAATAGATTTCCTTTTCATCACTGCTGCAGTATTCTTAATGTGCGAGATTCCTTGCCGTTGAAGTCAGATGTCAGCTAATATACCAAAGCCTTCGATAGCTTTAAGGTATGCTAAACATGACGTCATAAAAGATGTCCAGATCCTTAGAACTGACTGCCCCAGTAGGAACACCAGACTAAGGAAATCCAGGAAGGTAAAGGACTACAGGAAAGGAGGGAGGGAGTGAATACTGCAGCAGTGAATGTAAAGACATCTACTGTGATTTTGCATAACTGTACTACGTCCTTACATTCACTGCTGCAATATTCTTAATGTGTGCAAGAGTGCCACAGTTCAGGAAAAAACTTGGGGGGGTGGGACCACTAGAGCTTTCCAGGAAGCCATGAAGGATAGCCCTAGGAAAGCCAGCTCTAGCTCTGGAGATTCCATCCAACTTGTAGTGCTTGGTAAAGGTATGCACAGAACTACAGGCAGCTGCTTCAAAAATAGAATTCGTATCGAACCCCTTAAAAAAAGAAACCACCAGAAGAAGCCACACCTCTAGTAGAATGAGGCTGCACAGGAGAAGGAGGAAGGCTCTTACCATGAAAAGCATAACAAAGGAAATAGCCTTTGAAATTCAAGAAATAATTTGCTTGGATACAGCTAATCTTAAAGACGTACGATGAAAAGAAACAACTGGTCCGATTTTCTAATAGCCTTAGTCTTATCCAAATAAAATCTGAGTTGTCTATACACATCCAAAGTATATAGCATTCTCTCTGGCAGACTGAAGAGAAGGGAAAAAGTAGGCAAATGAATAGACTGATTAATTGACAAGTCATTAACCACCTTAGCTATAAAAGAAGGATTAGTACGCAAGGATACCCTGTCTTTATGAAATACCAAAAAAGGAGGACAAGCCATAAGAGCTTGAAGCTCAGACACCCATCTGGCAGAAGGATGAGCTAACAAAAAGAACCATCTTCCAGGAATAATGTTGCAAGGAAGCTGAAGCAGAAGGCTCAAAAACAGCCCGAGTCAACTTCTGCAAAACAAAATTAAGATCCCAGGGAGAAGGAACAGGCTTCTGGGAGGTCTCACACGAAGGACACCTTTAAGAAATTATTTAGCCTCAAATCTAGAAGCTAAACAAGGAGATAAAAGCAGACAAGCAGAGACAGCTGATAAGTGGGCCTTAACAGAAGAATAGGCCAACCCAGCATTGAACTCACACAAATAAAGAACCAAAGAAACATTCACAGTAAGTGGATCCAGGTTACGAGAGAGTCAAACAGAAAATCTCTTCCATTTGGATAAGTAGGATTTCTTAGTAGTAGCCTTCCTGCCCTCCTGCAGGACTCGCAACACATCCTCAGAAAAAAGGTGTCTATGATGAATCAACATCCTATCACCCACAGTGTCAGTTGAAGAGTGGACAGGTGGGGATGTATGAGAGATCCCTTGTCTTGTATGAGTGGATCCACCTTCTGAGGTAGATGATTGTTCTTGTCTAAATGCAGAAGAGGGAAACAATGTTGTTGTGGCCAAAAGGGAGTCACCAACAAGATTTTGGGAGCATCCTGTTGAATTTTGAACAGGCCTTTTGGAAGGAGAGGAAGGGAGGAAATGCATATAGTAACATCTCCTTCCAAGAAAGGGAGAGGGCATCTACCCTCCAACACCAGGGGACTTGGGGGTGTGGCACAAAATACAGGAAGTAGTCTGTTCAGAGAGGAGGCAAATAGATCTACTTGAGGAGTACCCCACTGATGGACAATGTCCAGAAACGCATACATGTGAAGCATCCATTTATGGGATTGAGTTAAGGACCTGCTCAGAGCTTCTGAATCTTCTAATCTGAAGGGATATAAACTATCTGAAGAGTCACTAGACACTTCACAGCAAGATCCCAATACCAGAAATGCCAACAGGCAAAGAACGTAAGATTTTGTTCCTCCCCGTTTATATTCCACATCACTGTGGTATTGTATGTGAATACCTGTGCTCCTTCTGCTGCAGAGGCAACCACACTCCCTGTACTTTTAGAGAGCCAAAAGCTGTGCCCCATCCCATGTCTGAAGGGTCTGTTAACAGTACCTGAGAGGGAAGATGAAGATATGAAAAGGGACCCCTGGATTTAGACACCCCTGCTGAATCCACCAGAGAAGTTCCTTCTTGAGACAAGTAAGAGGATGAACTACAAAGTCTAGAGGATGTGCATGTTGAAGTAACACTGGCTTTAGAAACCACTGAAACTTTCTCATGTGACATTTGGCTAAAGGGAGATTACGAATGGTGGATGGCATGAAACTCAGAACTCTCAGAAACTCCCTGGCTATAAGGGAGGCCAGAAGAAGGTGGTTTTAAAAGAAGAAAATGAGTGTTAAAGCCTTTGGAGGAGGCAGAGATGCCAGCACAGGCACCAACAGAATCCTGCAATCCAGAAAGACATGATCCTTAGAAGCAGTTAGAGAAAACATTTTGAAGTTTTTTGCAAAACCTAGGCTCTGAAGAAGAGAAATGGCAAAATGAAAATTTTGCAACAGTATCTCTGGAAAAGATGTCTGAATCAGCAGATCATCCAAATAAGGAAATATTTGGATCCCTTGAAGCCTGCAATATGTAATCACAGGAGCGAGGCATTTGGTGAATACCCCTGTGGCAGCAGAAAGGCCAAAGGGCAAAATAGAGAACTGAAAATGCCAGGAGGCAGACAAACACAAAAATTTCCTGAAAAGAGGATGGATTGGAATATGGAGATACTAATCCTTTAGATTCAGAGACAACATATAGGCCTGAAGGAGCAAGGGAGGAAACAGAGTCTGAAGAGACAACAACCAAAAGGATGACACCTTCAGGAAAGTGTTTAGATGACAGATCTAGAACTGGTCTCCAAGTACCCTCTTTCCTGGGCACTAGAAACATTTGAGTAAAACACTTTTCCCCCTTTGGGACATGGGTACCTTTGGATTAGTACTCTGAGTCAAACAATCTCAAAGAACCTCTGGGGGGGGGAAAGGAAGTTGTTCCAGAGGAGGCTGAGGAATGCCCATAAAAGGGGGGAGAGGATTTCCACACCATGAAGTACCACTGGCAAATAATGGCTAGAACCCAAGAATTCTGAGTAATCTGAAGCCAAACAGGAAGAAAAAGAGAAGGGCGAAGAGGAATGTGGACAGTCATACAGCACCTGGTTTATCATGAAAGTCTTCTGAATCCCTTGAGTCTGAGTGACTTTAGCAGGAGCACCCCACTTGCCACTCTTCTCACCTTTAGTAGGAGGGTGAGATTGCCTGCAAACAAAGGCTGGTTTATTTGGAATAATTTTTCTGAAATTTAGGCAGAGAAGAAGCAAACATGTTTAAGCTCCTGTAAAGCCTTCCCCTTATCCTGGAGGGACTTAATCCATCAGCTGCTTCCCCAAACAAAAGTTTATTATCCAGAGGAGCATCCATCAACTTAGCCTTAATATCATCAGGTAAAGGTTGAAGCCTAAGCAGAGAATAATTCATCACTGAACCAAAAACAGCAGCCCTAGAAGAGGCATCTGCTGCATCATAACTACATTTGATAGAATTGATGAACCACTTGAGAGAAAGTCCCTAACAAGGAAAGAATAGAAGTTTTACGCTCAGAATCTGGAAGGTCCGAAACAAGCGGACAAGCCTGAGAAAAAAAGAGCCAATACATATCTGGACATATGGGTCTGATAATTAAAAGCCCTAAAAGCTGAAGTAGCAGAAGTGTAAACCTTCTTACCAACCTTTCCATAGCTCAGCTGTCCCTGTCAGAAGGCAGTAACTTGGGAGAAGGAAGCAACAGAGAGCTTGTCAGAGGTTACAGACACAACTGAAGGATCATCAGCAGGACATTAACACAAAAAGTTACAATCCTTAGGCACCCTATAAAACCTATCAGGCTTCTTCAGAGCAGGGGGCAGAGAATCAGGAGCTTTAGAGGCATTGGAAAAAGAATCCAACAAAGCAGCCAAAACAGGAGGAATAATGGCAGGTTCAAGAGATGCCATATGCAGCAACTCAAAATACCTCTTATGGACGTCGGAGACCTGAGCACAATCCCACTTCAACTCCATCATCGTAGAAACTGTTTCCCCAAATGAAATTTCTTCAAAAGGACTATCAGCACTATTAGATTCTTCCTCCTCTGACCCATAGTCCAAAGGAGAAGGAACCTGGGTAGAATAAGCCAAGGATTTCTCATCAGAATGTGATTGCTCCTCAGAATTCTGATCCCTAAGCCTTTTAAGGGGCACTGAGGACTAAAGGAGAGCAGGAACAGAACACCCCCCACCCAAGGATGTTTTAATGTCATCAAGTCATTAAATAACAAGAGTAAAGGCTTGCCATTCACTCTGTGGATCCCTAGCAGAAAGGGAAACATGCTTAGTTTTTTGTTTATTCTTTAAAGGACTATCTGCCATGTTCAACTTAGAAGGATCTGATCCAGGACGGCATTCAATAACCGTAGTAGAAACTTATTCCCTAACTAGAATTTGAGGAAAACCCCTAGGTCCCTCAGAAATAATGAACTGTGGGTCCCCCTGAAAGTCTGAAATGGACACCTGCAAAGCCTCATGCTGCAAGCCGGAACCTTGCCAGACTCCAACCCAGTCGCAGCACAAGAATCCAAAGATCCAGGTGAGTCTCCGGTTCTCACTGACCTCGGGAGAAACACCCGGCAGTGGTTGGACAGCAAAAGATTCTGGTCTTACCTTTTCCACCTTCTTCCCTAACAACTGACCCTCTGAGTGGGAAGTTTATTCCACTGTATATTTAGCTAGAAGCTTAAGACGCTGATTGTCAAGATACAAAGAAAGGGAAGAAAGCCCACTACAAAGAGTTTTCAGATGAAAGCCTGACAAATCGAACAGATCATATAGGCATTAGAAGTTCCTAAGCAAAAAGACAATTATCGTGGCTTTTTTAAGGGGAATCTGTCCACTACACTGGCATTTACCCTTGCTGGATGGCATTAAGCCCCCCCCCCCCCCAAAAAAAAAAAAAAAAAAACAAATAAGCTAAGAAAAAAGAAAACCCTAATTGGGTACTTATCTGCAACAGCTCGGTACCAGAAAGATGACGTAGGTGTTGAAACCAGCAAAGATGGGTTCAAACTGGCAGAAATGACGTAGGCATTCAGACTGAGGATCTGGAGATGCATTTGGACTGGCGGCAAAAGTTCTAAGAATACGTCCAGAAGTCACCTTTATGCCCTATGCTAAGCAAGGAGCATACGTGTGATGTTCAGTGCACCTTAAAGCTTCAATAGGCTTTGGTATGCTGGCCAATATCTGGCTTCTATGGCAGGGAATCCCACACGTTATGTTAATACTGCAGGAGTGAATGTATGGCTATAGAGTACTACCACATTATGAGCATCCTATGACTTCAGGCATACAGCAAGACTTTGGGTATTCAAAGAGCTGTTTAATGCCAGGTGTGAAAGTGCTCCATCTCTCCTGGTTTAATAGTTTTGAGACCAAGTTATTTAAAAACATTACACAAGACAATGCTGTGGTCAAGACCTAAACAATGTACACAATTTATCTAGGCTGCCTTTTGTTAAGGAGATTTGTGCTCCTTGGCTGTCATCACCAGAACCCCAAATAGAACATTCATTCTCAATGTATATATATATATATATATATATATATATATATAGAGAGAGAGAGAGAGAGAGAGAGAATTTTAAACAAGAAATGAAAAATACAAACCTTGTGAAGTACAGTTGTGTAAGTAAAACTTGCATAACAGATGTTCAAATGAACACTGTTGCAGTAGCCTTAGCTATATAGGTTATATCCTGCCAAAGATATTAACAGCTTGCCAGTTTAAAAAAGCTATAGGGCACCTTCCAAACTCCCTGTCAGGCAGCTCGAGCTGAGGTGACTAAGAAATTTGGAAGCAAACCCCTTCACAGCTTTCCTGCCAGCAAAGTGGAAACGGAGCTCTGAAAGGACAATAGGGAAAAAAATCAATAAAAAAAATGAAATAAATGACCACACCATGGCATAAAAAAAAACTAGGGTGATGGACTGAGGGATCAGCTACTGCACTAGTGATCATTTGAATATCTACTTTTATGTTAAATTTTAATTCCACAGCTGTACTATGTTCATCATATTGATCACTGCTACAGTAGCCTTAGCTATATGGGTAGATTACCTTAGCTAACTACATCATCTTCGGCCTCTTACAACCTCATCAACAGCGTCCCTGGTGTAACCTTGCCATTTCTAGATATTTTCATTATATGACTGTATACTGCATCTTAACAAGCCAGAAGGTACAAGCTCCTTACTTTCAGCCTAGTCATCTGCCCTCTACACTGTACTGTGCTGCATTCCCCAAGTCCCAGGGAACTACATCAGAAACAGCACCTGCATCCAAGACCCTTGACCTATCACTGGAATAGTAGTGCTTGCCAGCACTCTTGCATCAGTAAATAACGTATGCATCATCTCCTAACTCAAAATTGTGAAATCCATAAACGGCTTCCTGCACACCACCAGAACTTGCCAATACTTTCCATCTTCTTGGTCTCCTCTCTTCCCTGCCTACACCCCTAGCTAGCTTGCCCATCAAGCCTGTGTACTCAGCAAAATTTAATACCCTACTCAGCTTCTAACATATCAGTCAAACTGCCCCACTATCCACTTCTCTCTGACTTTTCTTTACTTGCTTTAAAGCCCGACCTTCCCAATGCTGCTGCTTGTAGTCTGTAAACTGCTGATACTTCTTATTCTGGGCCTCCTTTGCCCTACACTAACACCCTATTATTAATCTGCCTAGCCTAAACCTCTCTCCTATCTACTCTCAGTTTTCAACCCTCCTATTTATTGATATCTTGTCCCTCTCCTTTGTATTTCTTTTCTTTTAAAAGTTAAATTTACTTTTCAACCAATTGCCTTGACTGCTCCTTTGCTAGCAGCTCTGACAGGATGCAGCCTCACTACGTTCGGGCTCACTCCGCTCCCCACTCATCCCCCCCACATCCACAAACTTATAGCTGAAGAAACCCTACCCCTAATCGACTTCCAATCAGATTTCCCACCAAATTAACAGCACAATCTCAAATCTATCCATCCCCACAGGATAAACTCAAACCAATCTGAGCTAGACACTATTCACCCTCCTATACACCATGTACTATTCTTCAAATAATCATTTACTGTCATCTTCCATCTTATTCACAGTACTATTATTCTTATGTTTAACCAGAACACACACATAAAACAGCCACAGCCAACTATTCTACAACATCGCCCAACATACCCCAAAAACAAATCCACTATTCCATTATTTCCCCCAACTATTTTATTATTCTTTCCCCTATAGCTCCAACACCAAAATAAAACACCAATTATACCACCAGACTCCACTTCATTACCCTAAATACCAACCTCAAAACTAAGTACAACTCACTATATTCCTACCTAATTCACAAATTACTACAGTGTGGTGGCATACCACAAACCCTGGACCAAACACACAAACTCCAAAAACCTAATCCTATTTACCATCAACCTAAGTATATGCAATAAAATAACCTCCTTACATGCTTGGATAGAACAAAGTAAACCAGACATACTAGCCCTGACAGAAACCTGGCTAAACCCCAACATAAAAGATAATGAGATTACACCTCCTAACTTCACAATATACAGACAAGACAGACCAAAAAAAGAAAGGTGAAGGAATACCCCCCCCCCTTTATCCCTCCACAGTCAACATAACTCTATACTGCCACAATATACCCAAATTCCAAAATGGCGAATCAACCACCTTCCTAAATCTTAACTCTTAAAAAAAAATCTGCATCATCAGTCTAAATTCCTTCCGGAAATAATATAACAGTCCTGGAAGATGTACTATCCTGGACTATGAAAACATCAAGGTCAAAACAGTTATTGCAGGTGACATGAATATAAATTGGCAAACAATCACTGCAAACTCCCCCACCACAAGTATTAGCCTGTACAGTTTCAAGCAACTAATCACCGACCCAATTAGGTTCAACAAAGACTTCACTAGCCACTCTACCTTAGACTGGATTCTTGTATCGCGTCCCTCCAATTTCTCCTCCTCGGGCACACTACCAGTCTCACTAACAGAACATCTCCCAGCTTTCGTCATCAGAGCCACAACCCACCCTCCTAGCAAACACTGTATAAACAGTCAAATACTACTAGACTTAACCAACAAACCCGCAACAATATAATATCCAGTATTAACTGGAAAACCTTAAAAATCTTACCCTCAGTGATGCCATACACATTTCAACACATCCTTCCTGAAAATAACTGACAGCCTTGCCCCTATACGAACAAAAAGAATAAAGAAAACAAAAACCCCATGGTTCTAATTGTCTAGACCTCATGAAACAAAGAGACATAGCTTGGGAAAAATGGCAAAAGAATGGAGCCCAGCAAATCTCCAAGCCTTTGCAACAGTAAACAAAGTTACTAAAAAAGAAATTATGTACTCACCATTACATTCCATCTGAGTAGTTGTACTTCATTTGTCCTCAACCTGTGGGGTTACGGATCTGTATCGAATCTGAGCCAGCAACTTTTACTAGAATCAGCTCCGAGACCCAAACACCCCCTTACCCATAATACACCTCCCACTGCCTTCCATCCCCGGATCGAGTTTGCTGAGCCTTATACTGATAACCCAACCTGAACAAATTTTCTTATGATCTATACTACAGCCCGTAGAGGCTGATCATATGCCAAGGTCCGGGGGAAGGAGGGAGGGACAGTTGAAGACAAATGAAGTACAACTACTCATATGGAATGTTATGGTGAGTACATAACTTCTTTATCTGAAGTAGTTTACTTCATTTGGTCTTCAACCTGTGGGACAGAGTTCCCCAGCTACTAAATTCCTGGGAAGCCCTCATGGAAGGATATTCTGGAGCACCGCTGAACCAAAGGATGTTCTCCTTCTGGAAGTCAAATCCAAATTGTAATGAGAAATAAATGTATGAGATGAGGACCAAGTAGCTGCAGAGCAAATATCATCCAAAGACACTCTAGACCAAAAGGCCACCGACGTAGCCATGGACCTAGTGGAATGAGCTTTCACCTGACCTAGAAGAAACATGCCTCTGTCCTTATAGACCTGCAGGATGCATGAAGAAATCCATCTAGCTATAGTGACCTTGGAGATGAGTTTCCCCAAAAAAGGGTTTATAGAAGGATACAAAAATTATCAGAATTACAGAAATTTTTTGTCCTGTGTAAATAGATTCGTAACTGTCTATGAACATCCAAAATGTGTAGTCTGTATTCCATCTTGTTAGTAAAATTAGGAAAAAACACAGGCAGATTGATGGTCTGATTGATATTGACTGGTGATGCCACCTTAGGAAGAAAGGATGGAATGGTTCAAAGGGAAACCCTATCTTTGTGAAAAATCATGTAACGAATTTTGATGGACAAAGCCTGTAATTCTGAAACCCTTTTTGCAGAGGTAAGCCACCAAAAAAGCTGTTTTCCAAGATAAAAAATTTCAGCTCTGCAGTTGCAGCAGGCTCGAACAGCAGAGCAACCAAAGCATGAAGAACCATAGTAAGGTCCCATGGGGGAACAGGATCTTTGACCAGGGGCGTAACACTGTCTGGAAGAGGCTAAAGAAGCAAAATTCTCGCCCACATGAAAATGAGAGAGGGCAGCCAACTCAACTGACAGTAGAACTAACTAACTCCGTGTTGAAAAATATCAGCTAGAAATTCAAGAATGGCAGAAATAGGAGCTGTGAAAGGGTCTAAATTCCTCTGAGAGGCCCAAAAAGAAAAACGTTACCACTTGCTGTGATAAACCTTCCTGGTCGAAGACTTATGAGCAGCTACCAAAATAGATCTGAGGAGGATAGTCCAGGAGTCTTAGCAATTACAGGAACTGGAGCAGCCAGGCTGTGAGCTTCAGGCTGTCCAGATTTGGATGAGGCACCCCCGAAGGGTGTGAAATTAGATCCTGAATGGTATCTAGGATCCAAGGTGTAGCCAGAAGGTGAGACCAAAGGAAGGGAAACCATAACTGGTAAGGCCAGAACAAGGCAATGAGGATCACTTTGCTCCCCAGTCGACGAGCTTTCTGCAGAAAGCTTGGAATGAGAGGTACTGGCAGGGTAAGCATACAGAAGACCGGGAGGCCAAG
Organism: Protopterus annectens; assembly: GCF_019279795.1. Taxonomy (NCBI): domain Eukaryota; kingdom Metazoa; phylum Chordata; order Ceratodontiformes; family Protopteridae; genus Protopterus; species Protopterus annectens. The sequence continues at coordinate 207,588,840 of NC_056728.1, read as the reverse complement.
CATGAACTAGAATGTCTCTGGGGGACTCCCCCAGCAGAGGATTCAGAGCAAAAAACTTGCCGCACTTCACATTGGAAGGAGATGCGAAGAGATCGCAGCAAGGTTGACCCCATCCGCTACTGACAGATTCAGTGATCACTCGTAAGGCATCAGAATGGTTCGACTTAACCTGTCCGCTAGGATGATGGACCGTCCCGGAATGTGCATTGCGATGAGAAAGCGACCTGTGGAGATCGCCCATTCCCACACTCTCACGGCCTCGCAACAAACGGGGTAAGATCTGGTTCCTCCCTGTTTATTGATATACCAGACCACTGACATGTTGTCTGACTGAATAGCAATGGTCCCCAGAGGAAGAAAAGCATGAAGGGCCTGCAACACTAGAAGGACCGCCCTCATCTCTAGGACATTTATGAGCAAGCTGGTCTCTATGGGGGACCACAGGCCTTGGACTGTCCTGCCCGAACAATGCCACCCCACCCAGGTTGGGAGTCATCCGTGGTCATTGTGGCTTGGGCCAAGGCTGGAACAAAAGGTCGTCCCTCCAAAATGTCTGGAGAGCACAGCTACCACATGAGGGACGACTGACAGACTTGACTGAGTTGAAATGGATATGTCAATGGCAGCTCCAACAGGTAACATTGTACAGCTAGAGTCCACTGTAGAATTCTCATGTGTAACCGAGCACATGGGAGGAGAGTTATGGTTGCCGCCATTGAAACTAAGGCCCTCAACACCGATTCCGCCGTTGGTAGATGAAAGTGGTAGATCAGGGAGACGTGCATCCTCAGATTTTGAACGGTCTCCGAGGTCAGGAAGATTTTGCACTGAAGAGTATCTCTCCTGGCACCAATGTAGTCTAGCACCTGTACAGGATCTAGGAGAGATTTGGACGCGTTGATTCTGATCCCCAAATGCAGAGTAAGAGTCAAGAAATAATCCCTGGTTTAGGAAAGCAGACACCTGGTGGGAGCAGAGAGGAGCCAATCGTCCAGATATGGACTGACCTGAATCCCCTGAAGCCTCAGGTGAGCTGCTACCACCACCATCACTTTGGTAAACACCCTGGGGGCTGTGGTGAGACCAAAGGGTAGGGCTTGAAATTGGTAGTGACGGACTTCCAGCCGGAACCTCCTGGAGCTTCTGTGCATTTTTATGTGATAGTAAGCATCCTGGAAATCAAACTAGCACATCCAGTCACTCTCTTGCAGGTAATGTGACCATCTGGAACTTCTCTTTGGCAACTGACAGGTTCAAGATAGAGGGGTCTAGAATGGACCTTAAGTCCTGTTTTCTTTGGCACCAAAAAGAACCTGGAGTAGAAGCCCGATCCGGGCTGATCTGGGGGGACGGTTTTGTTGGCTCGTTTTTCTAGCAGCTTGTAAATTTCCTGTGCTGCTGCCTCTCTTTGCGTGGGTGGTACCGTCCAGGAGGTGTCTGGAAGATTAGTGGGAACCCATGAAGGGGATAGAGTATCCTCTGGATATGATTTGAAGCACTCAGCAGTCCATTGTTATGGACTCCCATGCCGCTGGGTGCAAGGACAATCGTCCCCCAACTGCCTCCAGAGTAGAGCAGTCGGGCAACCACTCAGGGTTGCTGCCCGGGTCTGTCCGAGAAAGGTTCTAAAGACCCAAATTTCTGCAGACCCCCTCTGCCTCTGAGCCGGCATCCATTCTGTCCCCTTCTGCCTCTGGGAGAAGAAGAACCCTGAGTGTCCCGGGAATACTGTGACTTCGGGAACCACATCTTCTTTTGCCCTCTCTGGTTCTGGGAAAAGGACCTTTGAGGGTTAGAGAAGCAGATCCCGACGGCAGAAAGCGTCTTCCCATCCTTCTCACTCTGGACTAATGTCTCCTTGACGGTCTTACCAAAGAGTGTAGGGCCATCATAAGGGGCATTGGCAAAAGATGCCTTGAAGGGTTCAGAAAATTGACATAACCTGAGCCAGGTGTTACACCTCATGCACACGCCGGACCAAGCCGCTCCTTCCATAGCATGGGAGAGGAATCGCATGGATGTGTTAGATACTGCTTTTAAAGTGGCCATCCTCGTGGAGAATGAAGCCTTGTCCTCCTGTGACATGGACTTTGGGAGAGACTCCTCCAGCTCCTTTACCAGGTCATGTTGGAGTCTGGTGACATGGGCGAAGTAGTTCAGCACCCTAATCGAAAAGTTAGCTGAAGCATACACCCGCTTCCCTAGGCAGTCCATCATCCATGACTCTGTCAGGAGGGTGGACAGAGGAACTCTCCTGAGCAAGTTCCTTCTTAGTGGCTGCTGCTACCACCATGGCATCTACATGGGAGCCCTTATTCCAAGCTGGCCTATCTATGGGGAGCTTAGAATCTTATCAGGTCTTTTTGGGATAGGTTCCATGGTGTCCAGTTCCTTCCATGCCCGCGAGGTGACCAGATCCACCAAAGGATTTGTGGCAGGGGACACCCAGGAAGTAGATGGGCCTGTGCCGAAAGCCTCCAGGAACAGTGAATCATCAGAAGGAGGTTTGGGGGCAGACCAACCTCCCCACTGGCGCAGGATTCTCCATGATGTCTCCAAAGGAGACATCCTCAGGAGGTGACCTAGGGGAACCCTCTCCATCATCTAAGTCTGTGTCCTCGGTGAGGGACTTGGGGGAGTCCAAGTGTCTCCTCTTGCACGTATGCTTGAGAGGCACCTCTCCAGTGGGTCTCTCCAGGGGGAGCTCACAAGCCACTTGTTCCTTGGGGGGGACCATCTGGGGCTCTTTGAGCATGAACTGTCCCTCTGGTAAAACGATTGGGACCACAGACAGAGCCAAATGGGTCTAGGAGGAGTCCGAAGGGGCGGTCAGGGGTCTCGATCCAGCGGAGAGAACCCTTTCTATCACATCAAATGCCGAAGGAAAGCGAACCTCCTGAGAAACCAATAAGGAGTCCAGTCTCCCTGGGTCTGACGAGAGAATTGGAGCTGGGCCTGAGGTGGACGGAACTCTGAAGGAGGGAACCTGGCCTGACAAAGTCGGAGCCGATTGGATCCGAAATGCTCCAGGCAGCTGTCTGCATCGAGGAAGCAGGTTCCATTGGCGCCAACCCCCTGACCAAAGCCAACCTCAGATCGGAGTACTCCAAACCCAAAGGTTGGATTGGAAAAGGAGATATAGGTTGAAAAAAGAGAAGCGAGCTCCCCCCTCCTGAGGGAGGGGGGCTGGCAACACCCCTATCTGGATCTGTGTACGGATAAATCGCCTCATCTTATCCAGATGCATGTCTGAGAAGGAGCAGGTGGACCATGACGAGGCCACGGACTCTGACCTGGTGGGTCAGGGCACTGAGGCCCGAGAAGCTAGACGTGTCTCCTCCAGCTCCAGGGAGAACCTCGGAAATCAGAGGCGAGGGGAGTCACAGATCCGTGGTGTCTTAGTCGGAGGAGCGAAGTCTGGAGACCTTTCTCTTTTCTCTCGTCTTAGACGCTCTCTCCCTCTCTCTACCTCTTTTCTACTCTGCTACCACAGGCTTTGGTACCAGAGGTTGAGACCCAGTCTGGGAGGGAGGAGAAGTCAAAGGAAGAGAGGAGGGAGAGGCGGTCACAGCAGCCACTGTGACCAAAGTTGGAGATGAGGAAACAGAGTCTGAAGGAGGAAGAAGCCCTTTGAGGGCCAACTTAGCCTTCCTATCCTTAAGGGCACAGGGGTTGAAACCCACACAAATGCTACAGTCCGCACTCAGGTGGGTCGTGCCCAAACTCAAAGCAGACAGTCTGGCCACCTGCTGGGGATAACTTATGGCCACACACTGTGGAGCGCTTGAAAACAAGCTTTTCAGCCATACTCTTGTTTAGAAAGATAACCTTGATAAAAAACAGGTTCTTTCTAACTAACACAAACACACACCCCACTCACCACACTCGTATACAGAAAAACACTGAAGGGGGAGGGGAAGCTACTACCTACACCACAGTACAAACTACTCTAACTAACCTACAACACTAACACTCGACTCACCAAGCGAGGGGAGGAGAAAGGGGACCTATACTAACACTAACTGACAGAAATTGAAGAGAATTATTTACTCACGAAAGGTTTTAACCCACTGACTAGTTAGAGCTCAGAAGACACGATGCAGAAGCAATTTGTGGCAATGAGATCTGAGGATGGAAGGCAGTGGAGGTGTATTATGGGTAAAGGAAGGAGTTTGGAGCTCAGAGCTGATGCTAGTAAAGGTTGCCGGCTCAGATCCGATACGGATCCTAATCCCACAGGTTGAAGACCAAATGAAGTAAACTACTACAGATCTAGTGAATAAAACCTCCAACTACAACAGAAATACAACTCAATTCTGACACTACTCTTCTCAAACCAGGAACTAACAAGTACAACTCTCCTTCACCCAAACTCTGCCATCACAAATAGCAGAAGAATTCAACAAATACTTCATAAAATCCATATCAGACCTACTCAACTCCAAAACTAACTCAGGACACCCCAACCCAAACAAACTAAAACCTAAGTAACTCAACTCTTCCTACTACTGACAAAGCCCACAATACCAACAACCAATAAAATAATCCCAGCAATACTTTCTCCTACCCTCTCACCCAAACACCTAAAACTCTCAGCTAATTCAGTTGTGTATCCAATAAACATCCTAATCAACAGATCACTTTCAGAAGTTACAGTCCCAACAATATGGAAAATGTCACATATAACACCAATCCATAAAGGACACACTACAGAAATATCTAATTTCCATCAAATATCAATTCTATCCCCATTATCCAAAATCATGGAAAGGTGTACTCACCAACAATTAATGAAATATCTACTCCAAAAAAACCTCCTCACTCGAACTTAGCACGGCTTTAGGCCTGACTTTAGCACGTCCATTGCATTACTATCCTTCACAAACACAGTTAATGAGACCAGGGATAAAGGATGCCTAGTATCTGCAGTATTCCTGGACCTCTCAAAAGTCTTTCGAGACAGTATCACACACTACTGCTAGACACATTACCGAAACTAGGATCCTCCACAACCACACTTCAGTGATTCCAAAGTTACCTACATGACCAGAGGCAAGCTGTGAAATGGTCTAACCAACTCTCCCCTTTCCTACAAAACCCTACAGGAGTCCCCCAAGGATCCATCTTAGGACTCCTACTTTTCAACATATTCACCAATAATCTATATACCTCCTCTTCCCCAGGAACATTAAATTCAATATGCAGACGACTCCGCTTTAATCTGCAACTCCCACACTCAAGAACTGCAAATCAAAACCCAACAATCAAGTTCCAACTCTTTCTAAATCCCAAAAAAATTATAATTAGTCTTTCACCCCAAAAACACAACCCTCAGCCCAGACCAATATTCTTGTAGCTAACAAAATCATCTTAGAAACCCTGAGCATTTCTTCAGAAAAAAAGGTGTCTGAAAGGAATTAGAATGCTATCACCCAAACAGTCAACTGTGGTGTGGGTAAACAAGGGATCCTTTGTCCTGTGTCAGAAGGTCCACTCTGTGGGACAACTTGTGGTGATGGCCCTGGGCTAACTAAAGGAGAAGGGGAAACCAGTGCTGTCATGGCCAGAATGGCATCACCAGCAACATTTTTGGTTGGTCCTGCCTGATTTTGAGCAGGACTTTTGGTATTAAGATGAAGGGAAGGGAATGAATACAAAAACATCCCATTCCATGAGAAAAAGGCGGCGTCCACTTTTCAAGCCAAATGACTTGGAACTCTGGCACAAAATGTTGGAAGTTGCCTGTTTAGAGGAGAGGGGAAATGGGCCTACTTTTAGTGTACCTCATTGGTAGACTATGTCCAGGAACACATCCCTGTGAAGCATCCATTCGTGGGACTGAGTCCAGGATCTGCTCAGTGAGTCTGCCACAAGGTTTCTGATGAAGGGGATGCACACCGTATGAATGGTCATCTTGTGGTTTTTCAGGAAGTCCCATACTAGGAGGGCCAACCTGCAAAGGAGGTAGGATCTGGTCCACCCCTGCTTGTTAAACTAGAGCGCAGTCATGCTGTCGGTGAACAACTTCAGTGGGCCTACACAAAAAGGGGTTTGAAGGGCCTGGAGCAAAGTTCTCACTTCCATTAAGTTGATGCGTTCCCTTTCCTGGGAGAGGGACCTTCCTTGGACGGTGTATATTTCCATGGCCATGCCCCAGCCCATGTCCGAGGCATCTGTGTAAAGTTCTTGGACTGGATCCAGAGGGTGGAGAGAAGTCCTGGATTTAGGCTTACCTGTTGAGACCAACAGATTTCTTTTCAAGCATGGGATCAGACGAATGGGAATTCTAGTAGTTGTAAATGTTGGGTCCAGAAAGACCGGAGGAACAACTGGAGCTTCCTCATCTGCAGTCTTGACAGAGGCCATGAACCCTAGTACTCTGAGGAATTCCCTGGCTGTGATGTGGTGTCAAGACAGAAGAGACAGAAAAAGTGTGGAGATCCTCTGCTATTTATGGGGGTAGAGCTACTCCTAGTAGGTCTGTCTGAATTCTGAACCCAAGGAAAATGTGGGTCTTGGGTACGACAGAGGGTAGATTTTTTCTAATTTACTGTGAACTCCAGGTTTCCCAGTAGGGAAATGGTTTTGGAAACTGTGTTGCAGGATCTGTTGGCTCGGGGCCTGTAAGAGTAGGTCATCCAGGTATGGGAATACCTGGATCCCTAGTAGCCTGCAATAGGCAATGACTGAAGCTAAATATTTGGTGAAAACTCTCAGAGCTGTAGAGAGACCAAAGGGCAAAGTAGAGAATTGAAAATGCGAGGAACTCACAGATAAATGTAAATATTTCCTGTAATTTGGGTGAATATGGATGTGCAGATAAGCATCTTTTGTCCAGAGATACCATGAAACCCTGAGGAAGATGCAGAGGGAAAAGCATCTAGAGTAAGCATTCTGAAGGAAGAGACCTTTAAGAATGTGTCGAGGTGGGATAAGTCGAGAACTGGCCTCCGGGGCCATCCTTTCTGGGCACTAGAAACATCCTTGAATAGAATCCTTTCCCCTTGGAATTGGCAGGGACTTTTTGAGTGGAGCCCCTGTAAGCAGAGGTCTGAAAGAAGGTCTGGAAAGAGATGTAGCTGATCTCGGGGGGTTGGATCGCCAGACCATAAAATATCCATTTCTTATGATAGAAAGGATGCAGTTGGATCGCCAGACCATAAAATATCCATTTCTTATGATAAAAAGGATGCAGTTGTCTTGGGTAATGTCTTTCCACACCACTCCGAGAGCTTTTGAGGGGGAGAGGGGGAAGGGAACAGAAGCAGGGTAGTCACAGACTCACTGCTCTGTCAGGAAAGGTCTGCTTTTGTTGGAGGGTTCTGAGAAGCCCTGGTCCTCAGAGGTCTCTTTCCTCCCCTAAAAGACATACTGCTCTGGTGCTGGGAGCGGCTACAGACAAAGACAGGTTCTGAAGGAAAGTTTCTATGGAACCCTGTCACTGGAGAAGCTAGTAGATGTTTTAACTCCTTGAGTTCTTTGGTCTTTTTTTTGGAGGGACTTTGGTCTTACTGCTGCAGCACTTCCCAACACAGAAGAGTTATTTAGAGGGGCATCCATGAGTTTGCATTTGAAATTATCATCCTGAAGTGGTTGAAGTCTAGGCCAGGAAAACCTTCTGAGCATAGATCCTGTTGCAGCTGCACTAGCACAGGCCTCAGCAGCATCATAGCTGCATTTTACTGAATGTCTAGCCACTTGAAAAGAGGCTCCCAACCGAGACAGAGCTAAGGTTTTTCCCTAAAACTCAGGGAGGTCTGAAATGGTAGCAGTAGCCTGTGACAATATTTATTCATGTGAGTCTGGTAGTTTATAGCCCTGAAAGCTAAAGTTACTGAAGTGTAGGTCTTTTAACCTAGTCTTTTCAAGGTTCTACTTTCCTTGTCTGAAGGCAACATTGAGTTAGAAGGGAGCATCCTGAAAGGTTTGTCAGTACCAACAGAGATAAACACTGGGTCTGCTGCAGGGCATTTAAAAGGAAAATTGCAATCATCAGGGACTTTATAAAAACAAGAGGGGCCCAAGAGTCTGGACTTTGGAGGTATTGTGAAATGCATCCAGAAATGCTAAATGAATGGGTGGGAACTGTAGAGGAACTAGGCAAATCCATTTGTAGCAGTTAGTAGTATCTTTTTTGTACATCTGAAATTTGGGTGGTATCCCACTTGAAGTGCTCCCCCATTTTCAAGATGTTTGTCCCAAAGGAAATTTTATCCACGGAGGACTCAGCACCTACAGACTTGTCTTGAGGAGATACATATTCTAAAGGAGATAGTATCTGAGATGAGTAATCTAAGGATTCTTCTTCAGAAGAGGAATCCTCTGAAGATTCAGGATTCTTAACTCTTTTCTGAGAGGATTGTGGGCCTGGGGAAGGATAAAGCACTGCTGAAGTCTGTCTGAGGGCTATGAAGATCTGGGAAAGTTTTGGGGAAAAGGTCTGCCATTCACAAGGGGCCTCCTTAGTAGTGGATAAATGTTTTGTCTCTTGCTTTTTCTTATCTGGAGACACTATTTTTTTTGAAGGGCTGGAGGGCCAGATGCTAGCCTAGTATCCAGTCAGTTCAGACTTCAGAACTTGGGGTGCAGAGCTGCAAGCTAAGCCCATATGGTCCACAGTGCATTCAAGCCTTGGTTTTCCCTCGTCATCCAAGTCAGACGTCTGCTCAAACTTTAGTGAGGTACTCGCAGCTGATGGCAAAGCGACCTCAGAAATGGGTTTGGCCCGCGACGAGCCAAAGATCCCACTTGCCTCCGGATCGACGAGCACCTTGGGAGGGATGTCAGAGGTCCAGTCAGAGCACCTTGGGAGGGATGTCAGAGGTCCAGTCAAAGGTGTAGGTCTAGCTTTTCTGGCCTTATGGTTCAGTGGCTCGGTATCAGACTTAGGGGCACCCTCCATATGTTTAAAGTTTCAGATGTTGGTTTTCTAAATCCAAGCAAAGGAATTAAGCCTGCTTCTAAGGGTCTTTGGAACAAAGGACTGGGAAATACTACACGACCCAGGATGGTGTCTTCTGCCTAGGCCCCAGGCACGGAGTATGGCTGTCCTTATGTGGAATTTGTTTTCCACAATGGCACTTGCCCTTCCTAGAGGGCATAACAGAAAAGAAAAAAGAAAAAATTCCCTAACGGGGCTCTTATCTGAGAAAACGATGATGAAAACACTGGAGACTGCAAGACCGATGTCCGGGTAGGTGGCTTTCTAACCGGCGGCAGAAAAGTTCTGAGGATGGTACGTGCATACATCTTTTTTAAGGCCTACTTACGACTCAGCCAATGCCAGACATACCCTACAGCGGTGAAAGTTTTCTGTATACTGGCTGATGTCAGGACATTATCTGGTGGGGATATCCCTCAAGTGAATTACAGGGTTTACTATCAAAATCCTGAAATAGATTTTGTCAAGTGATCACATCATCGAAAAAATATTGAAAATAACACTGGAAAAACAAAAATAATGAAACTGGTAATGTTAACCATTCCCTATTCAACAAGTCACATAACCCAGCATACCTTGTCTTCGAGTCACTTCCAACTAATGTTTTGCAGGGGCGAGATCACACTACAGTGAGGAAATGGGTACATTTCCTGATCCCCACTGTACTGTGATCTCCAGGTAGGACATCGACCTTCAATCATCGAATGCACACTAGCAATCGCTGTTGTGGAGTCAATCATTTTTGATTTGACCTTTTGTGAACCGGAAATTAGCCTTTCAACCATTCCCAGTTCGCAAGAATGCCATCCGAAATTTTGATAGCAAACTGAAGAGTACCATAGCAAGTGAACAGAAGGATATCTAGGACTCCTCTACAGCAAGACAATGTCTTACCACTTCCACACCAAGACCACCCTGGCCAAAACCTTTCTGCTCCCATCACTATTCTACGGATCCTGTATACTAACCAATCCACAAAATTCCACCAAGACCAAATTGGAACAATGCTACAACAAAGTAGCAAAAGTTTGCAAGAAGTTCCAACTACAACACATATCACTGCATACCACTAAAAGAATTAAATTGGCTAGAACTATCAAAAGTACAGTTTTGTACCTACCATAAATGTAGATGTTCGAAGATCCACATTGCTGCAGTCCTTACACTTGGGTAGTCCGCTGTCCTCGGTCGGCCCGAATATCAAAGTATTAGGCTGACATCGGTCAAGGCGCTTAAGACTGACATCAGGACGTCAGGGTACAAATGCGCATGACCGACGTCATATCCTCAGTCTTTTCTTGCCCCAGATGTCAGAAGACCCTAAACAGAAAGGTCAAAACCAAAAGACAGCAAAACCAACCAACCACCCTTGTACTAACCATATGTACAATATATACAATATTCACAATATGTACAACCCAAACCACACAACCGCCTCTAACTACAGAGGGGAAGGAGGGAGGGTAAATTGGACTGCAGCAATGTGGATCTTCGAACATCTACATTTATGGTAGGTACAAAACTGTACTATGTTCTTCATCTCACATTGCTGCAGTCCTTACACTTGGGTAGAATCCCAAAGCAGAGATAAGGGAGGATGGCAAAACTATAAAGCAGTAGGAGCTGCCAAAATGCCCTGTAAAATTGCAGTGGCAAAACCAGCCCTCGATTTAGAGTAAAGTGGAAGGTGATAATGCTTAGAGAAAGTATGCACTGAACTCCAAGTAGCTGCCTCCAAAATATCTTTAGTTGCCACCCCTTAAAAAGCTGTAGAAGTGGCAGTAGCCCTAGTGGAATGAGGCCTAATCCCAGCTGGAATCTCCTTGCCATGATGGGAATAACAGAAAGCAATACAAAACCCAATCCACTTAGAAATAGTTTGTTTTGACACAGGCTTGCCCTGAGAACCCAAAGCAAAAGAAACAAATAACTGCTGAGACTGCCTGAACCCTTTAGTTCTGCTCAAATAATATCGCAACTGCCTGTGTATATCCAAAGTGTGCAAAATCTTTTCCCCTTTATTTTGGGGTTTGCATAAAAAGTAGGCAAATGAATAGTTTGGTTTAAAGCCACACTAGAAACCACTTTAGGCATAAAGGAAGGATTAGTACGAAAGATACCCTATCCTTATGGAAAATTAAGAAAGGCTCAACTGCCATAAGGGCCTGTAATTCAGAAACCCTTCTCGCAGAGGTAATGGCCAACAAAAAGCAGTCTTCCATGATAAATATTTCAACTCAGCAGTAGCTGCAGGCTCAAAAGGTTGTAGAGTGAGTTTCTCCAACACAAAATTGAGATCCCAAGCAGGAGTAGGAGCTCTCCGTGGGGTCTTATATTCTTTGCCCCTCTAAGGAATTGCTTAAACAAAGGATGAGAAAACAATGGTGGGTCACAGTCATAGTGAGCAGAAATTGCTGCAGCATGAACTTTAATAGAAGAGAAGGACAAACCTTTGTCCAGTAACTCAGTAAGATATTGAAGAGCCACACTTAAATTAGGCTTAGAAACATCAAATTCCTTTGCTGTACTCCAAAATAAAAATCTCTTCCATTTATCTGCGTACACTTTCCTTGTACTAGGCCTTCTGGCCTCCAAAATAACATTCAAAACTTGCTGTGGAAGCTGAGACCCTCCAGGGTTTAAAACAGAATATGCCAGGCTGTCAGGTGAAGAGAGTGAAGTTTGACATTGAGTAAATGACTGTTCTCCTGAGACAGCAGGTGTGGAATCGAAGGCAAAGGCCATGGAGGCTCCCGTACCAGACTTCTCAGTAATGGGTACCAGTGCTGTCGAGGCCAATCTGGAGCTATTAAAATCATCTTTGGCTTGTCCTGTCTGACCTTCAGGAGTACCTTTGGGAGGAGAGGCAGAGGTGGAAAGGCATACACATGAAGATTGTTCCAATTGAATGAAAGAGCATCCACTTTCCAAGCTGTGGGATGAAACCTTTTGTGCAAAACTTTGGCAGCTGGTAGTTTAGTGGAGAAGCGAACAGATCTATGTCTGGAGTTCCCCATAACACTGTCAATTTCTGAAATACATGAGGATCCAATTTCCACTCGTGGGGATCCATAATTTGCCTGCTCAACACATCTGCTAAGGAGTTCTGTGCTCCGGCAGAAACCTTGCCTGAAGATTTAGCTGTAAACTGAGAGCAGTCTCCCACAAAATCATTGCTTGTCTGCATAGAGGATAAGAATGTGTTCCCCTTGCTTGTTGATGTACCACATGACAGTTGTGTTGTCTGTTAGAATCAACACCTGCCCTGGAAGAAGTAAATCCTTGAAAGCTATTAATGCAAATTGGACTGCTAACATCTCCTTCAAGTTGATATGTAGATGTTGAAGTCTGGCAGGCCACGTGTCTTGTACCCACTTTCCATTTAGATGAGCTCCCCAAGCTTTGTCTGAGGCATCTGTCGTTAGAATCTGACTCGCCTCTGGCCGGGTCACAGAGAGTCCCTTGTTTAGGTGACATTCCTGAGCCCACCACAAAAATTCCTTTTGAATGCAAGGTATTATTTGAATGACAGTGTCCATATCTTGGCAGTGCTGTGTCCATACATTTTGAGATACCATTGTAGCTTCCTCATATGCAGTTTGGCATTGGGAAGCACCAGAATACAAGATGCCATGAACCCCAAGGCTTGAAGGACTGTCCTTGCAGTCAGCCTGGACTGATGAGACAATTGATGGAAGTAAAGAGAAAGATTCTTTTGTTTGTCCGGGGTCAAAAAGGCCATCTGGGATGCTGTATTCAGTCTCACACCCAGAAAGCACATGTCCTGAGAGGGTACTAGACTGGACTTTATTTCGTTCACAGAATACCCCAGGCATCTTAGCACTGCTATCACATATTGCAAATGATGAAGAAGTTCGTCCTTTCCTTGGGCCAGAATCAGGCAATCGTCCAAATAAGGATAGATCTGTATTCCTCTTAGCCTGAAGAAAGCTATCACTGGAGCCAGAACCTTCGTGAACACTCTGGGGGCAGTAGATAAGCCAAAGGGCAATGCAGAGAACTGATAATGAGAAGTCCCAGCTCGAAAACGCAGATACTTCCTGCAACTTAGCCTGATAGGAACATGAAGGTAAGCCTCCTTGAGATCCAGAGTCACCATCCAGTGATCTTTGCCCAGCAGAGGTAAAAGCTGTTGTAACGTCAACATTTTGAACTTGGGAATGTCCAGATAAGTGTTGAGGATAGATAAATCCAAAATTGGTCTCCACGTGGTCCCCTTCTTTGGTACTAGGAACAGGCGAGAATAAAATCCTAGGCCCACTTCTGGCAGAGGGACCGGTTGTATGGCCCCTATTTGGAGCAGCAGAGAAATTTGCTTGTGAGCCTCTAGTCTTTGCTGAGGAGGAACGTCCGGCATGCCTTTGAAAGGAGGCAAGGTATGGAAATAAAACCTGTAACCTTGGTGTATGATATCCAATACCCATCTGTCTTGGGTAATCAAACTCCAATTTTCCTGAAGAGTGCCAACCTTCCTCCCAAAGGTGCTGCCAGGCAAGAAGGATCTGGCAGCTGAAAAGGTAGGTCATTGGGCCTGTTTACGAAAGGACTGGCCCCTGCCCTCACCTGAAGATTGTGCAGGAGAACTCCTGTTCTAGGTCTGAAGGAGCTCTGAGCTCTGCCCCTACCACGTCTAGATCTACCCCTAGACTGTGAATCATAAGAAGGGTATGTCCACCCCTTAGCAGGCCAATTCCTACTAAACTTCGGAGGCTGGACTTGCAAAAATCTTTAACAGTCTGCATAGACTTAGCCTTGTCTTCCATTTTCTTCAAGACTGACTCAACAGGTGAACCAAACAACACATCAGACTGTAAAGGAGCATCCAAAATCCTTGTCTTAACATGTTCAGATAAATTCTGATCCCTCAGCCAGGCGTGCCTGCGAAGAACTGACCCAGTGGCAGCCACCCTAGACGAGGCCTGTACAGCATCAAAACCACATTGTAAAGAATGCTTACCCACCTGTTCAGAGACATGTACTAAATCCTGTAATTCCTTACACTCAATGCCTTCCGCCAGAGCATCTACCTTCGACTTCAGTTGAGAAAGAAGATAGTTCTGATATTTCAACATGTGAAACTGGCAATTCAAAGCCCTCATAGCTAAGGTGGAAGAAGTATAGACTTTCTTTCCCCATCTATCCAAAGCTCTGGCCTCTTTATCTGGAGGAACCGGATTTTTTACAACAGAGGCCTTGACACCCTTAGGTCCCTGACTAACAGTTTCTGGGTCCGCCCTAGGACTCTTATAAAGATATTTATGAGCCTCAGGCACCCTATAATACCTATCCGGTTTAACAGGAGCAGGAGGCAAAGAATCAGGATTAAGTGAAGCCTCCGCAAACACATCTTCCACAACATCCAGAACAGGAGGTATAGCCAAAGGCCTATGCTGGGGTAAAAGCAAAAACTCCTAAGCCTTTTCCTGGAATCAGAGAAGTCCTGACCTTCCCACTTAAAATGTTCCCTCATGGAATGAAGAGTCTCTGAAAAGAAAAATCCTCTGGAGGAGAAGCAGAAGGGTCGAATCATCTGCATCAGAATCAGAATAAGGAGAGTACTCCTGCAAGTCTTCAGCCGAAGACTCTGAAACATCTGAAGGCTGCTCAAAACTCCCCAACTCTGGTTCCACCCTAGGCCTCTTATCTGGAGGGGGCAAAGAACCTCTAATCAAAGTAATTAAATCTTCTGCCATTTTAAGCATATGCTTCTTGGGCACAGATCCTGAAGAACTAGGAGTGACACCAACAGAAGCTAAACCTGGCCTGCCTCTGGGAGAAGCCTTAGAAACAGAAGGAGAGGGCCTAACCACCCTAGGAAGGGAGGGGAGTACAGTAACCTGAGAAGCCCCTTCAGCCTGACCTGCCTCCTGAGAGGCCACATCCTGCAACAACAAAGTCTCCCCCTGGGGCTCCAGAGAAGCCTCCGGCGGAACCACCGGTTCCACTGACGCCTCTAAAGAACCGGCGTCCGCACGGACGACTCTTCTTGCCTGGGTTTAGCTGCCTTGTCTTTGCGCTTCTTGAAGAAGCGGCGCGGAGCGTCCGGCGGCATCTTATAATTGCACCGCTCCCCCAAGACCAACCTCGCACAAACTAACCTACGCATAATAGTGCGCTTATTGAACCTAGCACAAAGCAACACCCAACAACGTCGTGCTCAGGCCCCAAACAAGGAATACACAAAGTATGATAATCTCTATGCGGTATCTGTTTCCCACAAGAAATACAGTTATTCACTTTTTCTGACATCCGGTAAACCACTGAGGCAAGAAAAACTAAAATATTCCCCAACGGGTACTTAGCCAACTTTGACTCAGTCTGAAACTCGAATTGAAAAATTTCAGAACGCCGAATGGCACTTGCAACGCTGCTTCTGCATTGGACCATGCGGCAAAAAAGACTGAGGATATGACGTCGGTCATGCGCATTTGTACCCTGACGTCCTGATGTCAGTCTTAAGCGCCTTGACCGACGTCAGCCTAATACTTTGATATTCGGGCCGACCGAGGACAGCAGACTACCCAAGTGTAAGGACTGCAGCAATGTGAGATGAAGAACATCCACCTTACTTGTATACATCCAACCACAATCCACGAATTGGTCTATAGGCCCACAGCCTGCCCTTGCCTTAGCTAACCTAGTCCAGGGGTCTACAACTTTCGCTATCAAAAGAGCCATTTTTGGCCACTCTCCCACAAAATAAAATTCATCGGGAGCCACAAAACCTATTTGACCCCTAAAATGAAGATATCAGTGTATAAAGTTTTATATATAGGTATTATACTAAATATAAAAAGTTTATAAGAGCAATATTTAAAATTTGACCCTATTTTTGTTTCTTTGTTGGGATTGCTCGATCGCTCTGTGCGTGTGTGTGCGTTTAAAATGCATGTTAACAGAAACCATGTTATTCTAGCAAGTTTCTAAGTTTGTAAGAGCAATATTTAAAGTCTGTCCTTATTTTTGTTTCTTTGTTCCACTTGACTTGTGGCTCTGTCCAGACATCTTGTGGTAAAAATGAGAGGTATGGAAACCTTTCAAGAGATGCTGCTGCCAGGGGGTCGCTCAATTGCTCTCAGTGTGTGTGGAATACTTGGCAACAGAAACCTTGCTATTCTAGCAAGTTTCTAAGTTTATAAGCACAATATTTAAAGTTAGTCACTCAATCACTTTGTGGGTGTGTGTATGTGTGCGGTTGTGCACTAGAGTAGCCAGTATTTGTCAAAGCTACAGGGAGCCACTGCAGAGGGGTGGAAGAGACATGTGCGGCTCCAGAGCCGCAGGTTGCAGACCCCTGACCTAGTGCAACATTATCAACCAAACAGAACACTCAGATCAGAGGATAAAAACCTTCTCAATATCTACAAACCTTCCAAAAACCAAGGAAAATCACTTTACTCGTACTCTATTATCAACTTATAGAATATCTTCCCACTCAATCTTAGACTAACCCCTACCCCACCTAACTTCAAAGTCTCCCTAAAAGAACACTTAAATCATGGCAATGGACATGCCTTACTCCAGGATAATCTACTTTTCCATCCTTAAACCTCCTCTTATTTCATTAACCTCCCCTTTCTAAACTAATCCACTATCACATCAAACTTTATGAAACCAAGCAGCACTCTATCTCCAGCAACTCAAACATCTACCAGGGGACTATTACTGTTCTAGCTCCAATCTGATCATGACACTGAAACATACCCTAAGGAAATACTATCTAGCCAACCAGCTTATTTCAGTTGTGTATATATGTAAACTGTAAATGCTTTAAGGTAATACTATCTAACCAAGAAGCTTCTCAATGTGTGCATAAATCTTAACTCTAAATATTCTTCTGTTACTACACAAGCAACCTTACGTGATTGCTCATAATGCAACCATTATTGTTCCTATATATGTAATATATTGTGATGATATATTGCAATGTGCAACAAAACTCAAAAATGTGGAACTTGTGTATTACATGTGTAACTTAGTTTTTATATGGAGCTTTTCTCCCCAGGTCTCTGCTGAAAATGGGTTATGTGACCCAGTTGGACTATCCCAGTAAACAAATGTCAAATAAATAAATATAGGTGGCAAAAGGAGACATGTCCTGGAGCCCCTCAAGAATAGTCCTAGCAAAATTTGATCTGGACCTAGAGAAGGAATCAAGCTTACAGCGCTTTGTGAGAGCATGTGCAAAGGACCAAGTAGCAGCTTCTAGACTCTAACCCTTTCCAAAACGCCATAGATGACACACAGGTCCTGAAAGTGGGCACTGACCTTTCCAGGAATAGTTTTGATAGGTTGAGTATAACAAATGGTAATAGCCTGCGACAACCATTTGGTAACAATGTTCATTGACACAGGTTATCCCATGTTAATTTCACAAGCAATAAACCATTAATCCAAAGGTTTAGAAGATTTAGTTTTGTCATGACAGTACCATAGTTGTCTGGACATCCGCGGTATGGAGTATCATTTAACCCTAATTTTAAGGTTTAGGGAAAAAAACAGGGACCTGGACAGCTTGGCTTAAAGTAATCAAGGACACCACTTTTATTTATTTCCAGTTTGATGACCGGGGAGGTCCACTGGGCTCAAGGAGTCCATTTTCAGTGGCGGCCCGGGGAGAAAAGCTCCAAAAACACAGTAACAATAAGCAATAAAGTATTACTACATATCCATAATGCACAGTGACAATAAGCAAAAAGTTGTAATACATAGCAAAACTTATTAGGGTACAGTCAGAAAAAGTGGAAAATGTATTGCATGCATGCATTTGTACATTATATTCTTACATACATTTGTACTAGGATTGGGACAAGTTGAAACAGATTAGTTGTACTTAGGAAGTAGATGAGAGTAAGGTTATAAAACATCAATTGTTATTCATTTGACTGTAGTTATTCATTTGAATGTAGTTATAGACTGACATTTGTAAACACAATTTTGCATAGAGGGGTGAATATAGGTGGAAAGTACATTATTTAAAAAGTATAGATTTGAGACAGACAGTAAAGAACTAGAGAAGGTGGGGTGTATACATCACCATTCAGGATAAGAAGTGAGGATGATTTAAACAGCATCAAAGTTTAAGAGTTGCCAATAGAGAGAATCTTCCCCAGAAAGGGGAAAGAGGATAGTTGGTAAGCTATTTACAAAATATACATTCAAGATATAGAATGTTAAGTAATGTTGTATTCAAAGCGAGGCTACTATTTTAGGTAGTCAGTATGGGGTAGATTAACTTGTAGTAGGAGCATAGTGGGTTGAGTGCAACTACAATTCCAATTATGGGTGAGGTGGGAATGGAGCGGAGTTTTGAAGCGTTCAAGGTTTCCTGAAGTTCTAAGAGTGGGAGGGAGAAAATTCCATTTTTTTGCTAGGGAAAATGACAGACGTTGACTGGCGGGATGGCTTGGTTTGTATACAGAAAGTAGATTTTGGTGGCAGATCTTAAAGAGTTCTGAGAGGGGTGTAAGATGGTAGGATGTTAGTTAGAGCTGGGCAACTGATGGGTTTAAAGATTAGTTTGTGGGCTGTAGTGAGTTGGAGGTAGTTAAGGAAGTTGGGAAGTTCTAGCGAATGACGCTGGTGGAGAGATAAACAGTGGTGGGAGGTGTATTTGGATTTAGTGATGAATTTTGGGATTTTGTTGCAACAGATTTCTAGTTTGGAAGTGATAGAGGAGGACCGTGATGGTAGTAAGTAGGTAGTGGTGAGTGTTTGTCTTGTAGATGGAGAGAGAAAGTGGGAGTTTCTGTACAACATACCAAGTTTCTGACGTTTTCTTAATATTTAGCTGAATATGAGTATCGAATGTTAGGTGTTCATCAATAGTAACCCCAAGAAGTTTAGCAGATGCGGCAACTTCTATGGAGGAGTTGGCATGGCTAATTACTTTGAAAGAGTTTTTGTTGAGAGCGAGGGATTTAGAGGGAGAGAAAAGTAGTCTCTTAGATTTGTTGGCATTTAGGGAGAGGGGATTTTGAAGCATCCAGTTCATTGTAGTTGAGAAGGTGATTTGAGTTTTTGTTTGGAGCTCTGGTAGATTAGAAGCAGAGCAGACTAGGGTTGAGTTGTCTGCGTATTGTACTATCTTAGTGTTTGGGATGGCAGCGTGGAAATCATTAATGAATATATTAAAGAGCATTGGACCAAGTATGGATCCTTGGAGAACCCCGGTTGGGGTGGGAAGGAAGGTTGAGGTGCCAGCTTGCCACTTCACAGCCTGAGATCTTTGTCAGTGAGACAGCTTCTGAACCAGGTTAGAGTATTTTGAGAGAGAGATTAACATTAGAGAGGGGTTTGAGGAGGTGGGAGTGGGAGACTGTGTCAAATGCTTTGGAGAGATCGAGAAGGACTGTAGATACAATTTCTCCAGTGTCACGGGTGTGGTTTACTATGTCTAGGTAAGAGAGAAGAGCAGTTATAGTACTGTGGCCAGGGCAGAAACCGTGTTGTGTAGGGGTGAACAGTTGATTATTGGTAAGGAAAGGCATGAGCTAGAGGTGGATGCATTTTTCAAGATTTTTTGAGATTAGGGAGAGAATGGCTATAGGTTGGACATTTGAGATGTTATTTTTGCCTCCTTTGTGGAGGGGTAGGATAAAGGCAGAGCGCCATAGTTTGGGAACACAGGATTCCTGAATGGATCTATTAATGAGAATGCTGATAGGGATTGCGATACCATCAGCTCCTAGTTTTAGAAATAGTGAGGGGATATTGTCAGGGGCGTTGGAGCATGGCTTGAGTTTGGAGAGAAGTTTTTTTTATGTAAGCGGTGGACATGGGTTTGAGTTGAAATGTAGGAGTATTGCTGGGGATGGAAGGTTTGGCAGAGGTTAGGGAGGAGGTTTTGAGGGTGGGGGAGGGGTCGTTATTTGGGAAGATCTTGGTGAGTTCTGCTATAGAGTTGGTAAAGGAGGAGTTGAATAGAGTGGCTATTTCTAGGTCAGGTTTGCTGGTGTCTGGGCAAGGGTTTTTTGTTTGGTCCTTGGGTTTAGAAGAGAGTTGATGGAGTTCCAAAATTGTTTAAGGTTTTTGGAATGATTAGCCTGGAGTTTGGTGTAGTAGGAATTTTTATCTTTTATAATCTGATCTGTTTTTTGGCTAGGTTGCGAAGTTGCTTATATTTCAGGAGGGTGTCAGGGTCTTTATTGTGGTGATAAAGTTTCCAGGCCTTGTCTCTTTGTTGCACAAGTGTTTTAATCTCTTTAGTTAGCCATGGGGCAGAGTTGGGTTTTATACGTTTTGTTCTAGGTGGGGCTTGGGAGTTCAGGGTATTTAAGAAGGTTGAGTTAAAAAGTCTACGGCATTACCTAGAGGAAGAGTCTGTAGGCTGTCCCAGTTTACATGTTTGAGGGAGGTGGAAAAAGTTGTAAAGTTAAAGACAGTGAAGTTTCGAGTAAGGATGTATTGGTGAAGGTGAGGAGTGGAGGGGGTTGCTCTATGGATGAAGGCTGGCAAGTGGTCACTCATGGAGTTTGGTAGGGTGCCTGAATGTGAGATTTTATTTGGTTGGGAGCCAAGCATCCAGTCAAGAGTGGACCCTGGGGGATTTTTATTGGGTCTGGTGATGTCACATATATATGATAGAAATGTAGGGAATTTTATAATTGATTTTGTTCCAGTTAATGTTCACATCCCCTAAAATGCATGTTTAGAGTGTAATATTGGTTGTGGCCCACAGAAGTATTTCTTCAAGTGTATTGCTGTTGTTTCCGGGGGGATGTAGAGGGCCATAATACAAATGTTTTTATGGTCATTCATTTTGAGTATTCCTATGACTAGTTCAGTGTTATTGAACTGAGGGAATGGGGTTTTGGTAGGGAGTGATGGAGAGTAGACTAGAGTAAATTAAGGCTACTCCTCCTCCTTTCTTATTTTGGTGGTCTTGTCTGAGTGCTTGAAACCCAGGGGGTAGGATTTCAGAGTCAGGGATGTGCGGTTTTAGCCATGTCTCAGAGACTGCTACTATATCTGGTAGAGTATGGTTTAGCCAAGCCTGGAAGTGGGATATTTTATTTCTTAAACTCTGGGTGCTAATGGTAAGTAGTTTGAGATATTTATGCTTGGTAGTATGGGTTGTGATTGGAGAAGTGTGGTTGGTCCTAGTCTTTGGTCCGAGGTTGGGGTGTATGTATCCTGATAAGAAGAGGTTGGGGCAAAGGAAAATGTGAGCAGGAGCTTGGGTTTGCTCCTTGAGTTATGTGGGGAAAGCAAAATTGCTTTAGGTGTGTTGTGCTTCAATGAGGAGGATGCGATCTTTGGTATGTAGTAGTGGAGTGGGTTTGGTTGAACAAGAGAGGAGGATATGGTGTGAAAGTGGGAGGTTGTAGGGAGAGGAAGGGAGTTGGTTGAGGAGGTGGGGGTTAGGAAAGGGGGTAGTTTGGAAGAGGAATAAGAGGTTGCATGGTTAGAGTGATTAGAAGTAGTAAGCAGATTGAGTGGCTGTGAAGGGTTAGAGAAAGTGGAGACAGCATGGTAATTAGGGAGGCAGGAATAGGTAGTTTGGTGTCAGTGGGTATGTGAGAGAAAGAGGGAGGGGCATGGACAAGTGTAAGGGGTATAATGGATCAGGATGGGGTGTGGTTGGTTAATTGGTGGAGGATGGTTGGGAAAGTGGATGAGGGGAAGAGAGTGGGATTGGGTGAGAGATAAGGGGGTGGAGAATAGAGGTGGGAATAAAGGTAGGAGTGGTGCAGCGGGTGGGAATTGGGGGCAGGGGAGAGGAGTGAGCACGCAGGGTGAACGGAGCAGGTTGGAGCAAAGAAGACTTAGCCAGCAGAGCAGAAAACAATCAGTGAAGCAGAGAGCAGAGCTCAAGGTGAGGGGGACACAGGGGATAGGCACTAGGTCAACAAAGTATCTAAGGGGCCAACATCTTACTAACAGCCTGTTTGGGTTGGAATGTAATACTTTACTTAATGCAGTAATTTTGTAGGTTATATGGTTCAGATACTAGCGAATATCTAAAGCTGCATATGGGTGACTGACTATAATTATAATAGTTTACCACGTGGATAAGTCTATACCACAGTGCGTTGTAATGACGCACTTTAGCACGCTAGTGATGGTATCACAGTTCTTTAACCAGTATATCTCAATTTCGGCTTCATGCAGAAAAAAACACTAATAATTGCTTTGCTTTACCTGCAGGTAGTAGTATAATTTCCAGTAATTATTTAAAAACCAGGGTAGGTTAGGTCTTTATTTTTGCGAGTGTAAGCACTAATAATGCATTAAGGCACTACAAATAATGCATAAAAGGCACTAGTACAATTTCCATTAACAATTTTAAATCCCGGGCAGGTTAGGTCTTCAAATTTAGCAAGAGTAAGCACTAAATAAATAAAAAACACTACACATCAGTCTTTCAGCATTACTGCAGCTTGTAAACGCGTGAACGCTTAAAATTACACTGTTATATGTCAAAACGCAATCACAGGTCGGTTTTATAACAGAGAAATACAAGCACATTTGTAACAGTTCAGGGAAAACAGTTTAGACAGTCTGAGTGCAGACTCTATGAAAAAACAAAATACAATAAAAATACAGGCGTTCTGAAGAAAGACCGTACAGAAAACATTCCCAGTCCTGCTATCCTAAGCATAAAACGATTTGTTTAAAAAAAAAAAAAAAAAAAAAACCTGTCCCTATGGAAAATGAGACAGGGTTGACTCAACGTAAGAGCTTCTAACTCAAACACCCGTCTTTACAGAGATCATAACAATCAGTAAAACGGTTTTCCATGTGAAGAACCTCAAATCAGCCAGATTATCTGGTTCTAATAGAAAGTGTTAGCTTCTCAAACACAAATTTAAGATCCCAAGGAGGGCCCTTGGAAGCCTATTATGCAAAACCCCTACCAAGAAAATGTTAATATTAGACTGCATTGAAAAAGGTGGATCCATGGGCAGACATGCTGAAATTGCTGATAAATGAACCCTGACAAAGGAATAAGAAAGGCCATATGATAGCAACTGGCACAAACATTTTGGAACCAGAGGCCAGCTTGAACAATGAGTATAACCCTACTAGGACAGCTGAACTTTATTTGCCATTAATCAGAGTCTCTTTAATTGATGGTACGTGTGTACCCAAGAAGACTGAATGCTGTAATTATATAAAAAGGTGCTTCAACAAAGTATTAGTTTAAGGGCGTGCACACTTAGCAACCAGCTTATTGTACATTTTTATTTTTTTATATTTTTTTCCCCTAACAGATTTGTTTTTCAATTGAATTGTACAGGTTATAGGTCACATTAAAGGTGGGAAAAGCTTTGAAATTATTTATTGTGGTTTCATTTTTTTATATTACAAAACCCTGGCATTTTAACAAGGGTGTGTAAACTTTTTATATCCACTGTATGTGAAAACCATGGGTACAGCAGGCAGTTCAAAGGGCAAGGAAGTAAAGCGGTAGTGGCAGATCCCCTGCTTTGAACACGAGGGAGGCACCTGTCATCCCTGGGAATGGGAATGTCAAGATATGTATACACATCAGATCCAAAGTGACCATCAGGTGCCCAAGGGAACAAGAGTGGTAGCAGAGTCTGTAATGTCAACATTTTGAATTAGAACTTTGACAAAAGCATTGAGGTTTGAAACATCAGGATGGTTCTCAACACTAGGTGTTAGACAAAATCTCGAGTAGAACCTACTGTTGTGTTCTCCTCTGGGAATAGCTTCTCCTACCCTTAGTTGAAGAAGCTCATTGAAAATAAGTATAATCAAATGCAATTGGTTTTCTGTCAACTGCCATTCCTTTAGAAATTACAGTTTGCAGCTCTGAAAAATGATTTGTTAATACCCATTTGCCTTCTGTAATGACCTTTCAAGGTAGGCATTGAGTAATCCTTCTCACTACCTTTATGGGTTGGAGGAAGGGGTGCAGCAGAGGGGCTGAAGGTTTGGGTAAAAGGGGGAGGGGAAAATATGCAAGGCAGTCATGCCTGCTTCCAACTGGTGGAAGACCTTTGTGATCTTGTGAGATTTTTCCTTATAACCTATTGCTGACCTACCCCTCTTAGTTGGAGAGGTAGTAATTGTGATGTCCTTCCTCTGGGCCAGTGATCAAGGAGCCTCAATCCTTACCAGTCACTAGTGGGTTCGTTCAGGGTGAGAAAGATGTACACAGTATTTTCAGATGCAGCGCTCTGCAACAAGTACAATTTCCCCCTTAAGAGAACACCGGGAATACACACTCCAGTCCCAGGGGTGGGCTTCCTCTCCAGTCCCAAATACTACTCCCCTCCGACCACTATAGAGTTGAGAAATCATTGCTCTTGGTGTCCTTGTTCAAAGTAGCTGTCACATACATATACACACACACACACACACACATGAAAGGCTGGCACAGCTTACCCGTTCTGCCACCTCCACCCAGATAAGATAGATCCGCTGCCACCATGACACTCAAAGCCAGCTACTTTACGACTCCTATCAGGGTACCCACATTACACTTATTAAAATTAATACTTATACAAATGGCAGTGTTTAGCCAAGCAGCACTACTTTCAGGACTTGGAGCCACAGTGCCACTAGATAAATGCAAGTACTCTCAAAGATTAAGTATTTTCTAAAATTGCAGGCACAATGAAAGGTCTAGATACATTTAATAATAAAAAAACATGGAAATAGTGAATATCTATTTACAATAAACGCCAGAGTTTCATTCAAAGGAAAGATAAACACCACCAATGGAAAGACTCAAGACAGCTACAGAACAAAAACATTTAGCTAATCTCGCTACATTTTTCTAACTGAGGAATTGCTGTTCCCTAGTTACTTACTAAAGTAAGGCACGGTAAACATGGATGAGTGTCTTGTCAGGTCCAAAAACAGAGGGCTCACCTCACATCTCTCACTAGTATTCAAATACCATTTCAGTGTGGGTCACCTGACTCTGTGGTTCCCACACTACCCTCTCACTAGAAAAGGATCTTGCACTGATGTGTCACAATACACACAAAACTTTAGCTAAGGTTTATTACAACATCTGGAAACTGTACAATTCTAACACTTCCACCCTTCTGGCAGAAACTAACAAACCATTCTCTGGCACCCCAGGGTAGCAATTAGTTCACCACTAAGGACAACAGAGTAAGATCCCAGCCCAGGCTTGCCACAGACATTGTGTCTCTGGCTACATTCAGACCTGTGAGATAAAATCTTTATGGCCTAAACAAAGTCATTTAATTTCAGGCTATTTTTCTTAAGGTTAGCTGGGCTGAGATTAACCCTTTCTCTTCCCATATCCTCTATTAAAAGATACACATTTCTTCAGTTACAACAATATTCTGACATACATGTATATTTTCCTGTCCAACAGGACCCACTTTTGATACCTTTTTAACAGAAGCAACTTTACAACCACATTTTTAACAGAAGAATCTGTACAAATCAGTTTGATAATCAAATGACATAATTCTTTACAAAACTCCAGCTAACTATGCTGGCATATGACACACACACACTACCCTACTCCCCCTGGTACAGCTGGCAGTACCTCACATCACCACATCTCTCCCTGCTTTGAAGACAAGTTAGTTTCTCAAGTGACACTAGAGGAATATCACTTGTGAAAAATGAGAGCTTGTCTGGGAACATGTTAACCCATACACTCCTTTGAAAGCCCATCTGCATTGGCATTGCTGACTCTACTACAGTGCTGCACTGTCATGTCATATGCCTGCAACCTTAGGCTCCACCTTAACAACTTGGCATTTTGCTGGCTGTCTTGATGTAGCCATGTTGAGGGATAGTGGTCTGTAACCACAGTACATTTCCTTCCGTACAGATAGGGCTGAAGTTTTTGCAGTGCTCATACTATGACTAGACATTCTTTTTCTATAGCTGCATAACACTCCTCCCTGGGTTGGGGGTCTATAGTTGAGACTACACAACAGGGTGCTCTTCTCCCTCTAAGGAAACCTGGTTGTGTACGACACACACTCCATGGTCTGAAGCATCCACCTGTACAACAAATTATTTGTCGTAATCTGAATTAACTAGTATGGTGGGTCCTCCCCCAAAGTCCCTTTAAGCCTTTGGAATGCCTGCTTGTAGGCTGGGGTCTACACAACCTTATCTGACCTGTTTTTTCCTCATTGGGTCTGAGTGGAGCACCTATTGTACTGTAAATGGGAACAAACTTTCTATAGTACCCCACTGTCCCCAAGAATGCCTTCACCTGCTTTTTGGTAACAGGGGCAGAGTATGCCTGAATAGATTCCACTTTGGCAGGCTCTGGCCTGATCTTACATCTCCCCATTCTATGTCCCAGGCATGACATCTCTGCTATACCACCTGACACTTACTGGGCTTAATGCTCAACCCTGACCTTTGTAGTCTGCCTAGGGCCTCCCTGACATGTAATAGTAGTATTGCTCCACAGGCCAGAGGACTTCCAAATCAGACAATAAAACACGTTCTTAGCATACACGTTTTTATTTAACCACGTTCGTCTTATGACTTCTTCAGAACTTATTACAAACCACTAGTTGCTAACAAACATTTATACCCCCTTAATTAACATAATTATATAATAATCTAATTAAAACCAATGACATTCATTACAAAATCAATTAAAACAAAAAGTAATATAAAAATCAATGTAAAAATAATTCAATATTTGTTTACAGTTTTCTGTTTTTTACAAAAAACTTCATATTAATTACTTCATTTAAACCTGGTGTTTTGTCTGCTTCAAGTCTAAGTTGCCAACAGGTTTCCCTTTGCTCTGAAAAATTCTTAAAGTCACTACCCTTAAGTCTAAGGAACCTAGTTCTAAAATAGAAAAAAGAAATGTCTTATGTCCCACATTCAGTTGTACGTTTGTATAGGGAACTTTTATCATCCTTTTTTATACAGTAGTCATGCTCCCTTATCCTTTCATAAAGAGACCTAGTCGTCACTCCCACATAAAATGCTGAACATCCACTGCATAAGCTAATATAAACCACCCCTTTCATTATGCACGTAAAATGTCCGGGCACCCACATAGTACCAGGAAAAGTCTGTACAGGAAGAAATGGAAACAGATGATCCGCTGTGGCGACCCCTAACGGGAACAGCCGAAAGAAGATGATGATGATCATTACTTGTCATTCTACTGGCTCTAATAAGTTGTCCCTTTGGTATGTTCTTTTTATAAACCCACGGTGATTACTTTTATGTAAATACCTATTAATAAAAGTATCTTTCCTATGTATTTGGCTTTCGAACGTCTTGCATGCAACATCCCATTCTAGGTGGACATCCAGAAAATTAATACTACCATAATCATCTTATGTACATTTCAAAAATTCTGACTTATGGTTCATCTTGTCGACAAAATCCTTAACAGTTGTGGGGTCCCCTTCAATAAGTAAATCTACAAATTTGTTACAATAACAAACCTTAAATGTTCTAAAAAAAGTCATGTAAAACCCATCACAATGTTAGCAAAAGAAGGGGCTACTGGAGAACCCATAGCAACACCTCTCAATTGCTTAAAATATTTCCCGTAAAACATAAAATAATTATCTAATAATACATCTAACATACCAGAGTATAAACAAAAAATGTGTATTTGTTTAAAACATTTCTGTATGTCACTAAAACATACTTCTTCATATTCATTTTCACTGTTCAATAGTTTCAACATACAGCTCTTATACTGATTTACATTCATTACTACTAAATCCCCTACTTTGTCACTCTTCATAATTCTGAGGTTCTTGTTATTCCTAGTCTCTAACAAACCTTTCATTTTTTCTCTCCTTAAAGGACCACTACAGGAAAGTAATTAAAGATATATTTTTTTAACTGTTCCTTAAGTTTGGGTCATTGCAAACCTGTATGTACTAGACAGAAGTAGTCAATATTAATTTTATTCAGTTTGTACCCCTGACTGCCCTCCTGGGGGCAGACATCCTGATGAGAGTTAGTTTTGTTCTAAAGAAAAATCTCCCCTATAATACACTGCAAGTCCACTCTATCTGAGATTACAATGCCCATCGCTGGACTGTCTGAGTTCCATTCACTTGCAATGGAAGTACAGAGATGAGAAGCTATTTTTCAGAGGCCTCAGTGAATGTATAATTCACTGTCATGCAGTGCCTCTTAGAAATGTGTTTGCTGCTGATGTGTTACACATTCTGTGAAAAAGGCTTCCCAAACTAGCAGTTCTTTACTGAGATAACAGAGATTTTTTTTAGACATTTAACTTTGATCTGCCTCAGTTCCTTCTACACTTACTCCTCATATATTCCAACCCCCTGCTAGCAAGAGTATCACATTTCCCACCCTGCAAAGTTCAGTTATTCAGACAACTTTGTATGACAATGCACATCAAACAGATTTGCTTGCTGTCTGCCTGGTGTGTCAGTAAAAGTTTCCTCATTTCTCTCCTTACTCCTACCATATGAATAGCACTTTTACAGTAAATCGTGTTACAAAAATGCTTTTTCGCAATCCTTGCTATAAAGGTGGTGTTTTAAGTATTCCTTTATACATATTTATCTTTGCCACTTACAGATTGGACACTGTCTGCAAAAAAAAAAAAAAAAACAAAGAATATTGATATTAGCCTTAAATAGAATTTCAGTCTTCAGCCTTGTTTTCCCTTACACATACCACTGTCTCCTTATATTTGTGTGTACTACTGCTATTGTCTGCACATATTCATAGGTGCTGTGTTTTTTTCTTTAATTCAAATTAAATTATTTCCTTCATGCTATGCCTTCTCTTACTGTTGTGAACAGTGTGCATACTGTTCGGCCTCAATGTGAATATTGTTGTCCATTGCAAGCTGTCAGTACAAGTTTCTCTATTCACTGATACCTGAAATTTCACACATTTCCTCAACAAGCTAGATAAAAGAAACTACTTCCAACAATGTTTCATACTACAGTAATTTTTTATGTACCTTTAACTGTTGCATTTCTATAAACATATGAATATACTTCTGACAGCAGGGATCAATCATGAAAAGCCATTTAGCTATGAACATCAACTAAGCAACTGTGATGACAGCAGATATTTGGATTATACATAAACATCAACTCGTATGTACCACAGGGATGGGCTATAGCTTCAGAAAAAAACAAGGGTGCAAAGGTCAAACTTTGGGCGTTGACTAGTTGCTCTGTAACATCAAAGTACAGGCAAGTCAGATGATGTACAAACTGCCAATCACATCAACACTGCTTAAAGACAAAGATTATAAGAGCATCTACAAAGTTAGAAGCAAGAGCAATCATGTAGATAAGACACCTTTCAGTTATATTAGCCTCTACAAGTGCATAACTTGTGAACCCAGATGAATAACAATGGCTTTGCCTTTCAGTACAGCAAGGGCCAAGCTCAGCTAACAGGTATCATGCTGAGAGATTATTCCATTACGCAGACATCACTACTCCTCAGTGTAACCTCAATTCACTGTTCAGCAACAGAAGATGGAGGTGTGATGCATATGCATGTGAACACTAAGTCACAGACAAGGACTTACCAGTTTCACATGGAATCCCAACAGCAGCTTCAGATGAGACTAGTGAAGGACCGCAGAGGAAACCAGTTTTTTAACTGAAGATACAAGTTAATATTCAAATGATACCTGTGTCACAAAACTGTTGCATCTCAACATGGACTGGACACCAGACGATAGTGCAAAAAAATTTGACGTCCTTATTTGTGCAATCACTACTCCACTGCATCATCTATCATTTACTTGCTTCTTTACTTGTACCATACAGACTGCTTTTGCAAGTCACATCAAAAAAGGCATGTCAGCAAATGGAAGGCAGGCATAACTGGTGATACTGACTCTTGTTAACACCATGTTGTGGCATTTATATACAACTGTGAATTATACTACAGTACAACAAATGTATCATTCTGGCTTTCTGGTACAGTTTTAAACACTATAAAATCCAACTGTATGCAAACTTAGTGAGAAACTCATCTTCCAGAAATTGAATACACAGACATAACTGACCTATCAGAACATGTTTGATGAAGTGAAACCACTGCTGTGTGTTCAGGCATTCCGACCAACTCCAATGCATACCTGACAATATATAAAGCACCAGTGGGAACCCCTTTCTTCTGCAATATCACTGTAGGTCCATTAATTCATATGTAATAACCTTGCAGCAGATTCTCTAATCTCTACTGACAATCAGGCAAGTACTAGTGGGGCCATGTGAAATGACCATCTCACGTGTCTACTATTCACCTCCCAGTTTCTAGTTGTTCTCTGCTCAACATAAATGTTCAGTAAATTGTGGATGATATTTTTCTATTTTGGAAAGGGACCACCCAGTCCTGATTTTACAGAATATCTTGATGTAACAACTACTTATGTAAAATTTTCTTCCATTATTTCAAGTCAGTCAGTGGATTTTTTAGATGCAAGTGTTATAATGGATGTGAAGGATGGAGTAACTACAAAACTATATAAGAAACCATGCTATTTAACTAATTTCTACATAGAAATAGTATGCATCCTACTCGTGTATTAAAGTGTTGTCAACAGTCAGGTATTCAGAGCATCCAGACTCAGTGTTAAAAATGATGAATTTATCCAGCAAACTCAATATTTAGAGAAAGCTTTTATTGCTAAGGGTTACGCTGAGAATCATATTAATGAAAGTGTTAGGACTGTCACAGAATTCAGAAGTGACAGAGCCAAACCTTATTTTGGTAAGAAATATATTAGGAATACTGAAGAGAATGTATATAGCAAAGAGAATGATAAACTAAAATGTTGTATGTATTACTCTAGTGATGTTAAATGCTATAGAAATATCAGAGAAACACTGGAAAATTTTAACTACTGATGAAGCTATGAGAAGTATTATAACTGAGAAACCTACATTTGTTTATAAAAATATGAAATCTCTAAAACATCATCTTTGTGCCCCTAAGAAGAATAACAGATTGCTAAATAAACACTGTACTATGCCATGTGGACATTGTAAATACTGCCAGTATATTGACAGCAGTGGAGAGTATACCCATCCTAATCAAAAGAAAATATATAAATTTAAAGTTTATGCCACTTGCAACACTACTCGTGTGGTATATTTGGCTTACTGTTCCGCCCGTTTCAAATTTTATGTAGGGAAAATGGAAAGGACACTAAAGGAGAGAATCAGAGAACATTACTACCACATTAACACAGGTAGTAATGTTAGTGCCCTGTCCAAGCATATATTAAGTAGAGATAAGCTCTCATTCTTTTAAGTTTATGGTAGTGGAATGTATTTTTGATAGCATTAGGAAAGGAGATATTACTAATTTAAGAGAGCGGTTAGAATCCAAATGGATAATAATAATAGCCTTACCAATGTCAATTCTGATCAAGAGAACCATCACTGAAGGATATGTCCCTAAACTCTGGAAAATCTCCCACATTATCCCACTCCATAAGGGTGGAAATTCTACTGAAATATCTAATTACCGCCCCATAGCCCTTCTTTCACCCTTATCTAAGATCATGGAAAGGTGTATACACAAACAATTGCTTCAACACCTTCTCCATAATAACCTACTCCCCAACACCCAGCACGGTTTCAGACCATCCCACAGTACTACCACTGCCCTCCTCTCCTTTACAGACACAATCAACAAAAATCGCAACAATAACACCCTCTCCTCAGCACTTTTCTTAGATCTATCCAAAGCCTTTGACATGGTCAACCACCAAATACTCATTCACATTCTCCAATCCACTTCAATTGATACCCAATCTCTTAACTGGTTTAAGTCCCACTTACAAAACAGACATCAAGCAGTACTCTGGGACTCCACTCTATCCTCCCAGCTACCTGTCAACATTGGAGTCCCACAAGGGTCTATACTAGGTCCCCTCCTATTTTCTTTATTTATCAATGACCTACACCATGTGGCTCCCCAAGCCACATGCATACAGTACGCAGACGATTCAACACTTATCTGCTTCGCCACATCTGTATCACACCTTCACTCCCTCACACAACACATATTTAACTCTGTAGAAGACTGGTTTTCCCAGCACTGTCTACTACTCAACCCTAAAAAAACTAAGCTAGTCCTTTTTACACCTTCAAGCAAATCTCCCCTCATTGATTTTACTATAACATCAACAAATGGCACACCTATATCACAAGAGTCAACTACCAAACTACTAGGCATTACCATAAACAACCTTAACTTCGATGCCCATATTAACACACTAAAAAGCATTAACAAAAAAATAGGCTCTCTTTACAGAATCAAACCTTTCCTCACTCCAGAATCTAGAACAACTATAGCCCTCTCCCACCTTCTCACCCCTTCTCTATGCCTCCCCAATTTTTACCAAATTATCAAAAAGAAATCTGTCGAAACTAGAAAACTCCTACCACAACATAGCCAGATTTGCCACAGGAAACCCTTACAGAACCCACCACTGTAATAATCTAAAACAACTAGGCTGACTGGAATATCAACAGCAACTAAAAACTAACCAGCTTAGCATAGCCCATCAAATTCTTTATCAACCTGACAAAACCCCTATACTATTAAGCCTGATTCATCCATACCACAACCTAAAGTCCCTTAGATCTGCACACAAACTTCTTATAGATACTGTCAAATCAAACAACAAGGCCGGAGACACTTTTCTCAAACACTGTTGGAAAATATTGGAACCTGCTTCCCTCTGAACTTTCATCTATTCCCTCAAAATCTCTCTTTAAAAAGAAACTCAAGCTTTACCTCAAAACACAATGGCTGTGCCCCTGTACCAATCCTGACTATCATTAATTCATTTTCATCTGACTTACTTCACCCCAATCTAAATTCACTTTCTTTTCATCTATTTTCCATTTCCCTCTATGTAAATATTACATACTTCTTGCTGTCTTGTTCTACAATACTTTCTTCACTTCATTACTTTTTATACCACTTGATTATTATTATATTTTATATTTGAATGTAGTTCTTAATAGTTTTTATACTTGGCATCAGTAAAGTTTTATAAGTGGAGCTTATCTCCCCGGGCATCTACTGAAAATGGACATGTATCCAGCTAGACTAGCCCAGTCAACAAATGTAAAATAAAATAAAATAAATTATCAGGTTAAGAGGAGACTTTGGGCGTGGCCTTAATGATAGGGTACTCATCAAACCAAGGCTTAGAGCCAGAAGTTTAAAGAAATAATACATGTATTCATGAATTTTATAATTGCTATTGAATATGGTTAATGAATATGAATATTTGTTTTTGAAATTAATATTTATTTTAGGAATGTTTTATTTTATTTATCTTTCAATATAATGTATTGGTGTCTGCCATTCAGTTGTAGATGAAATGTCACTAACCTTGGATGTAGTTCTTTATATATGTAATATACCTTTTAGTATCAAGTGTGAATAGTCATGTGATTTACTGAATTGATTATATAAATGGTTCTATCTGTGTCTTAGTATATGTCTGATGAAGTAGCTTTGCTACGAAAGCGCTTATGTACCTGTTGTTTCATATTAAAGGAGATATTTATACTGGAATTCCTTGCTATCCTTGAATCCTTTTGCGTCTTTTATGTGGTTAACTTTTACAAAACTACTTAAAAAAACTTTAGTAAATAGTATTCACTGCATAATAGCATTATGACTTTATAGCTTAGCTGACTTAAGCTTTAAAACAGGTACAACTGACATTCACATTCAATGCTCGTACTATAACAGCATTCAATCTAAGCTGCCAATAAAGCTGTTTTTTTTTTCTTTCAGTTGACAATACATCGTTTTGATAGGACAGAAGAAAATGTAATCTAAAGGGATTTTAATGGGAGGATTTATAAGTGCAAGTGTTTGTATATCTTTAAATGTAACTAAGAATATGATTGGTTGTTGAGTATATTTAAACAAATTATTTGTATTGAATGGTTCTGAAGTTTCAATATACAATGAAATTAAAGCACTTAAACTCTTTCCATTAAAGAATTATCATCCAATATTTTGCTGCTTCAGTGGTGGCGACATTGCATACACACAATTTCTTTGGTTATTTTTTAGGATTTATTTTTATTTATTTTTCAGGGTACAGCAATGATCTCCATACACCCTTTTCAAACTCGGCCCAGGAGCACTGTCTGGTTAAGTAACTTGCTCAGAGTCGCACAGGCAATAGAGGCTGAGGGAATAAAACCTTGCACCACTAGATGACAGGAAACAGCTCATTAACAGCTCCTTAGTCCTCTACACCAACTGCCAGACTAAATATATAAGGATACAAGATTAATGAAGATAAAAACAAAGGCAATAGTTGCAAACTAGGTACACACACAAGAATGGGTTCAGCAATAACTCATTTATGGGGACATGATAAAAACAAAATATTTAGGAATATGGGTTAAAAAGGATGCTGTTAAGGTAGCTAAGGATATGTGGAAAGAGACTAAAACGATAATACAAAACATGAGAAACTGGAAGCTATAGATATGGATAGCAAGATACAAGCAGTAAAAATGTTTTTAGTGCATTTCGGTTTACACACAGGTCAGGCAAATTTTTATCAACCAGAGAAGTTGTGGATAGTAATTAGTATGGAGTTGAAGGATTTTATCTGGAAGGGGAAGAGGGAGAGAGTCAAGTGGGAGAAGTGGATCGTTCCAAAAGAACAAGGAGGTTTAGGATTACTCAACTTGAAGGGATATTTAGGAGCTACACAGTAAATGTTCTTACATATAACACAAGCAGAAAGCTACAATTCAAAGTGGAAAGAGATTATGACAAAGCAGTTAGAAATTGAATTGCAAAAGTCATGTAGATTATATTCACAATGAAGTACAATGTATACTGAGAACTAAGCCAACACAGGAATGAAGAAAGGAAATTCGGCTGAGACAGATGACTGCAATTAGGGGCATAGTGAATAGGCAAAAGGAGGCTGGAATTTCCTAGAGGAAGCTGGGAAAGAAATCAAGGTATTGGGAATAAATAGACAGGGTGAGGTAACACAATGGGAAGAGGCCAAGAACAAATTTGGACTGCAGTCTAGAGACTGTCTTCCTTATCAGGGACTGATAAGAGTATAGGCAAAGAGAAAGATACAGGCATCCCAAATGAAAGGCCTGCACTAGTTGAGTTTTTAGTTGAATCTAGAATAGAAGCTTAAAAGGGTTTTACTAGTAGGGCATATAAAATGTTGCACGATAACTATAGGAATCAGTGTATGTCAGAAATGACTGGTGAGAGATTAGACAAGCAATTTACAAATAATGTGAGTACATATGCAAGGCTGCCAGATATGTAACAAAGTCTAGAAGATTTAAGATTTTTGCCTGGAAATGTTTGCATAGGTATTTTTATACCTCAAGCAGACTTCAAAGAATTTTTTTCTCAGGTAGACAGCAAATGTTGGAGGTGTAATGGTAAAGGAGGTAGCCGG
The DNA here is from genome assembly GCF_019279795.1 of Protopterus annectens. Classification (NCBI taxonomy): domain Eukaryota; kingdom Metazoa; phylum Chordata; order Ceratodontiformes; family Protopteridae; genus Protopterus; species Protopterus annectens. Next base: position 207,553,486 of record NC_056728.1, on the reverse strand, counting down.
GGGTATATGTTTATGGAATTTAATAAGCTGGCAGGCATTAAAACTTTCCTACAGAGTACTCCAATAATACTGGGAGAGCAAATGAGTATAACCAAGGATTTTTTCTTTCTTTTCTGAGCTGGGATACAGGACCTGAATTGCCTAGGATGAAAATCAGAGTCTAATCCAAACATGTTGATAGTAAAAGAACAAGTGGGATCTTTAGAAATGGGAATAAATTACATAGAAAAAAATAGGAATTATGAGACCTAGATAAGCTAAACAGGAAACCCTGGCGGCCACCTGGATGGTGATCCCGTAATCAGAAAAGCTGAAGGCTAGCAGTTAAAGAGAAGAAAAAGAACCCCCCTCCAAAAAAAAGCCCTGATGCAGAAATTACAATGCAAGGCTTTCCAAAATAAATGTTAAAAACTGTTAATATTGATCTCTCTTATATATATATATATATATATATATATATATATATACATACACACACACAGCTTCAGCCTGGGAAGACATAATTTGCACTTGAAATGATTATTCCCTTGCAACTACTACCAAATATTGAAATGCAAATGGTGCAAACTGTTCATGCTTTCAAGCCACACATTATTAATGATCTGGGCCGAGGAGGAGAAAGCTTGTACAAGGGACATCTGAGTTCTCTGCACATCAGGAAAGGAGGCATTTGCCTATGGCTAATATCCATGAATAATGAAACTACAGTTACAAAATTCCTACTTCCCTGCAGCAGAAGATGTTCTAATTCCTAACTGTCTCAATAACGTTTTGGGTTAAGTGTCAAGGTAACCCAGTACAGGCCACTTTCAAACAGCTCAAACTCACTTCCACCTGTCTCTCTCTCTCTCTCTCTCCATAAGACAACTGACTGGCTGAGCGTATTCTGAGAGGGAAGCATTCTGCCCTCACAGGAAGTGAATGTTCAGGATTTTTCACTTCCACAAAGGAGAAGAAAGTACCTGAAGCCAGAATCATCTAGCAAGAGTAAATTTCCAATGCCACTGGACACAATAAGGCCCTAGTAGAGTGATCCTTAACCTTGACTGGAGGAGATATACCTTGATGAGAGTAACAGAAAACAGCAGAGGACAACTACCATGCAACAATTTTCTTAGAGAGAGCTTGACCTTTCTTAGTTCCAGTACAGGAGACAAACAGCAGCTCAGCATTCCTAAAGGGCTTTGTTCTGTCAAGTTAATATCTTAGCTGCCTATGTGCATCCAATATACGTAGAATCTTTTCCTCTGTTTTTTTGGATCAGGACAGAACACTGGGAGATTGATGGCTTGATTCAAAGTAAACTACAAAACAACTTTAGGCATGAATGATAGTCTAATAACTAGCACAACCCTGTCCTTGTGAAACAGGGTTGGCCCACCATAACAGCTTGCAGCACAGAGACTCACCTTGCAGATGCCAGAGCAATGAGTAAAGCAGTCTTCCAAGCGATGAACCATAAAATCAACCCGAGAGGCAAGTTTAAAAGGAGATAAGGTCAATTTCTGCAAGAACAAAGTTTAGACCCCAGGGAGTAAGAATCTGCTTTTCAGGGAGCCTGATATGCAAGACTCCTTTCTTGAACTGTTTGACCACAGAGACAAAAGAGAGAAGGTGATTCATGGGCAGACAAGCTGAGATGGCCGCAAGATGCAGTTTGATAGAAGCATGTGACAAATCATCTCCAAGTACCTCTCACAATTTCAAAATCAGAACAGTTTAATCCCTTTCAGAACTTCTGTTATTGGTGAGACACCACCTAGAAAGCCTCTTACACTTCTAAACAGAAGACTTTACAGTTGCAGGTTTTCTTGCCTCCTTAAACACCTGCTGCACATCACCATGAGCAAGAGCCTAAAATGTACCAAAGCAGAATCTTTCAGGCTGTCGGTTGCAATTGTTCACAGTTGGGTGTACCATTCACCCTTTGTGCTGAGAGCATATATACTCTTTTGGAAGCTTATGGTAATTGCCCTTGGCCAATTCCATTACATGGGAGAATCAACTTTGAATACACCAAAAGGAGGTTACCACAATGACCTCTCTAATTCTTTCTGAATACTTAGAAGTACCTTGGGAATTACTGGAAAGGGTGTAAATGCATACAGAAATATTCCCAACTGGAAAGGTAGAATGTCTGTCTTCCATGCATGGCTGCATGGATGTCTTGAACAGAACTTTTTCAATCGTCAATTTTGAAAGGAGACATGCTCACACCATCAGGAAGAACTCTACACAGAACTTCCACTCAAAGGGGTCTGTCCAGGAAGTGATTAGACTATCTGCCACTGTGTTTTGCTCTGATGGAATGTATGAGGCCTGAAGAGTTGAACAATGGTGTAGAGTTAGCTCCCAGGCCATCACTGCCAACCAGCACAGAGGGTATGACCTTGTACCTTTTTCGTGCTTATTCAGGTATCACAGTAGTGTTGTTTTTGACAACTAGAAGAGGACACAGAGTCCTTAAATGGTAAAGAACTTTTAAGACATGAATCACTGCAAAATTCTCTTACATTTATTTGCTTTGACATGTCCGGAGGATCCCATAAGCCTTGTACTTCAACTCCCATGGACACTGCTCCTTATGCAAATTCTGAAGTGTCCATTTGGAAAGACTGGACTGGAGTCTGAATTCAGAAATAGCTGATCCCTTCATAGGTTCATAGATTAGTACTAGGGTAAGTGCCCTTGTGGGCCATTTTACGCCTAGCCAATTGCCCCATGTGAGAATCAAACCCTGCACCTTGTGTCTGTAAGGTAAACACAACACCTTAACCATTATGCCAGCCTCCCACCACTGCAGTTCCTGTTTCACAAGTCCCAGTACTGGTTCCTGGAGATCCAAGGGATGAAGGTTCTAGGTCCAACAATTCTGCAAACAGCATTGAAGGTTTCTCAGGTGAAATCTGGCTAGTGATATAAGGATCAGTGATGCCATGATGCCTAGAATTTTGAGGAACTCTCTTGCTGAAGCCACGTCTAGAAGAAAAGAATCCAAGAAAATTCCTTGATAAGTCATAAACGTCTTCTGGCAGGAAGGCCATCCTTTAAGTGCATCTAACCAACACCCCAGGAAAACAATATATTCAAAGAGCGAGGAAGGACTTTTGAAAGTTCAGTCTGAAGCCCAGGTGGGAAAGGAGGGAATGCTATATTGTCAAAGGACTCCAAAACACCTTAAACAGAATCTACAAAAATCAGCAAGTTGTCTAAATAAGGAAAAATGTGGATGCCTAGGGTTCTGCAATAGGTAACCACTGGGGTAAGACATTTTACAAACACTTTAGATGCAGTAGATAACTCAGAGTAATGTAGAAAACTGAATGTATGGCATAAAACAGCAAATCTCATAAAAATTCCTGAAACTGGGAGCAACAGGAATATTGTGCCAAATATCCTTGAGATTTAGAATTACCATGAGGCAGTGATCTGGAAGCAATGTAAGGAATGACTGTAAGGTGAGCATTTTGAATATTAGAACTTTTATAAAGGTGTTTAGGAGAGATTTGCCCTTTCAAGAGTGATCCTTTTTTTTGGTACCAGAAAGATTGATTGTGTATTGCAGGCTCTGATTCTATGGATTCCTGTTTCTACCATGTGATGGAGAACTGGAGGAAACTGCTCTATCTGGTGTGGTGGGTGTGGGGGACTCCCCTGAAAGGGATAGGGATTTCCATCCACTGCCAAGTGTATCCCCTCCTAATTATTCTCAGAACCCACTTCCGAGACTACTTGTAGCCAGGTTGCAGGGTGAGCGAGAGCCTGGGGGAATGAAAAAGAGAAGGAAGGGCAGGAGGGAGTAGGGAAGCTCTGTGACTTGGCAAAGTCACTCCTTTGCTGGGTGGTTGATCCTTTTTTGGAAAGGGACTAATCTCATTTGATTTCTGAAGAATTATCCTCCTGCTATTTTCTTTTGGCTCCCCAACTTTTGTTTGGCTGGAATATTTGTTTATTCTACCCCTTGAAATAAAACATCTTGTTTGAAGAGAACTTGCAAGTGAACATCTAGATAATCCATGCATTAAATTGCCTCCATCATCCACTGTGAGAATTTGTGTAACAGACGGACCAAACGCCAATTCAGAAAGTACAGTTGTGTACACTTACCATAAATGTAGATGTTAGAGTGTCTTCACTGTTGCAGTCATGACTGTAGGGTTCTCCCCTGCCGGCAGGCAGTCCTCGGTCGGCCAGAATCCCAAAGTCTGGGTCCTGCGTCGGCTGTTCAGCCATGCTCCCTGACGTCAGAGCGCCAGGATTACAAAGTTGACAGCCAACGCCATGTTCTCCAGTTTTTCTTGCCCCAGATGTCAGGTGCTCCAAAATGAGTAAGATCCCATACTCTTTGCAAATACACCTCAAAAGAAGGGTGAAGAAGGGAACCACACAAAAGAAAAAATAAGAGGGGACAGGAGGGAGGGAAACCCAGGCTGCAACAGTGGAGACACTCGAACATCTACATTTATGGTAAGTGTACACAACTGTACTATGTTCATCGTGTTTCACTGTTGCAGTCATGACTGTAGGGTTGAATCCCAAAGCAGAATAAAAGGGAGGTGGTCATAAAGAAGAGGGGGCGGCTAAAAGGCCCTGCAAGACAGCAGAAGCAAAGCCTGCCCTAGACAGAGTAGAGAGGTAGATTGTAGTGCTTGGAAAAAGTGTGCACTGAACTCCAAGTTGCAGCTTCCAAAATGTCTTTGGTAGGAACTCCCCCTGAGGAAGGCAGCTGAAGTGGCAGCAGCTCTGGTAGAGTGAGACCTTATACTCCCTGGGATTTGCTTTCCATGGTGTGAATAACAAAATCTGATTCCATAAGCAATCCATTTAGAAATTGTCTGTTTTGAAATGGCTTTACCTTGGGAACTTGAAGCATAAGAAACAAACAATTGCTCTGATTTCCTGATGTCCTTGGTTCTGTCCAGGTAAAAACGTAGTTGTCTGTGTACATCCAAGGAATGCAAGATCCTTTCCCCCTTATTTTGAGGACTGGGAAAAAAAGTTGGCAAGTGAATAGTTTGATTTAAAGCCACTTTGGAAACCACCTTAGGCATGAAAGTAGGATTAGTCCTTAAAGACACCCTGTCTTGATGAAAAATAATATAAGGTTCCACAGCCATGAGAGCTTGCACTCCGAAACTCTGATGGCAGAGGTCAGAGCTAACAGAATGGCTGTCTTCCAAGATAAAAACTTGATGTCAGAAGTGGCAGCAGGCTCAAAAGGAGGTAAGGTGAGTTTTTCCAAAACATAGTTGAGATCCCAAGCAGGAATGGGAGGAGATCTAGGGGGCCTTAAGTTCTTAGCTCCTCTAAGAAACTGTCTCATGAGCTGATGGGAAAAGATAGGAGGATCTGTATTATAATGAGCAGAAATAGCAGAAGCATGGATCTTTATGGAAGAGAAAGAGAGACCCTTATGTAAGAAGTCTGTTAGGTAAAGTAAAATCAGAGGAATGTTAGGAATAAGAGGATCTGAATCCTGAGCCTGCATCCAGGAGCAAAATCTTTTCCATTTTCCTGCATAAGATTTTCTAGTGCTAGGACGTCTGGCTTCTAAAATGACATCCATAACCTGCTTGGGTAGGAGAGAATGAATCAAAGACCCTGGATTAACCAGGCCGCCAGGTAGAGAGTTTTGACATGGGAGTGCAGAACCTGACCCTGGTGCTGGGACAGAAGGTTCGGAGTCTGTGGTAATACCCAAGGGGGCTCCAGACAAAGGTTTTTCAGAGTTGGGTACCAAAATTGTCGAGGCCAATTTGGGGCCAGCAAAATTATCATCTTGGGCTTGTCCTGTTTGATCTTTAATAACACCCGTGGAAGAAGAGGTAGAGGTGGGAAGGCATACCCAGAGATGTTTCTCCAACTGAATGATAGAGCATCCACTTTCCAAGCTAGTTCGTGGAAAGTCCTGGTGCAAAAAATCTGTAGTTGATGATTGAGGTGGGATGCAAAGAGGTCTATGTGAGGACATCCCCAGACTGCTGTAATCATCCTGAATATTTCAGTGTCCAGCATCCATTCGTGTGGATCCGACAGGTTTCTGCTCAGACTGTCAGCCAGGAAGTTTTGCTTCCCTGGTAGAAACTGAGCTTGAAGGTCCAGTTTGCAAGCTAGAGCTGTGTTCCATAGATTCATGGCTAGTCTGCAAAGGGGATAGGAATGAGATCCCCTTGCTTGTTTATGTACCACATAACTGTGGTGTTGTCTGTCCGTATCAGTAGCTGTCCTGGTTGTAGAAGATTCCTGAAAGCCAATAGAGCGTTCTGTACGGCTAACATTTCCTTTAAATTGATGTGCAGGAGCTTCTGATCCTTTGTCCAAAGGCCCTGCAGACAGTTGCCCTGAAAATGGGCTCCCCATGCATAATCTGAAGCGTCCGTGGTTAGTATCTGAGTGGCTGGAGGCAGACTGAAGGGTTTTCCTATGTTGAGTACATGCCTTGGACCACCAAAGGAATTCCTTTTGGAGACAAGGCAGGACGGTGATCTGTATGTCTAAACTGTGGCAATGCTGAGACCATACACTTTTTAGGTACCACTGAATTTTCCTCATATGTAGTCTTGCATATGGTACGAGAAGGATGCAGGAGGCCATGTAACCCAAAGCCTGCAGAAATTTCCTTGCAGAAAGCTGAGTTAAAGTTGCCAAGGTTTTGAAAGTTGAAGCCAGCTGTAATTGTTTTTCGGATGTCAGAAATGCCATCTGGGTTGTGGTGTTTAGAAGAGCACCCAGAAAAGTTATCTGTTGTGAGGGTGTCAAATTTGACTTTTTTATGTTTACAGAGAATCCCAGGAACTTGAGAAGGTTCTGAACAAATTCTAGATGCTGGAGTAAGACATCCTTGCTGTCTGCCTGAATTAGACAATCATCCAGATAAGGGTAAATTTGAATTCTCTTGAGTCTGCAATAAGCTACTACTGGAGCCAGGCATTTGGTGAAGACTCTGGGCGCAGTAGACAATCCAAAGGGCAGCGCATAGAATTGATAGTGCCTCGATCCGGCCCTGAACCTGAGGTATGTTCTGCATTCCTGCCTGATGGGAATGTGTAAATATGCCTCCTTTAAATCCAAAGTTACCATCCATGCATTTTTGGTCAGCACTGGAAGTAGCTGCTCTAGAGTAAGCATCTTGAATTTTGGTATTTCAAGAAAAGTGTTCAAGATTGACAGATCCAGAATGGGTCTCCATGAATTTTGCTTTCTGGGGACTAGAAACAGCCTTGAGTAAAAACCTTGTCCCATCTCTGAAAGTGGAACCAGTTCTATGGCTTTCATAGCCAAGAGAGCCTCCACCTGGTTTAAGGCCTCTAACCATTGATGTTTTGGAAGATCCGGCCAACCGCTTGGTCTTGGTAGGGTATGAAAATGGAATTTGTAAGCTCTTGAAACCACATCCAGAACCCATTTGTCTTGGGTTATGAGAGTCCAATTTAGGTGAAAAAGAGAAAGTTTTCCTCCGAGTGGGGCTTCCAGGCAAGAAGTTCCTGCAGCCCAACAGAGGGAGTCATTGAGCCTGTTTTCTATGAGCTTGCGACCTGTCCTCTCCTCCCCTAGGGGCGGAGGAAGCAGTCCACTGTCTTGGTCTATAAGAGGCTTGCGTTTGAGGCCTTCCTCGGGAGCGTCTGTATCTACCCCTCTGAGGCCTGTCTGAATTGGGAAAGGACCAATTTTTTGTAGGCCAATTCCTACTAAATCTGGGTGGCTGTACTTGTAAGAAATCTTTAACCGTTTGCATGGATTTTGCCTTGTCCTCCATCTTCTTTATCACCTCTTCAGCCTTAGGTCCAAACAAAACATGATGCTCAACAGGAGCATCCAATAACTTAGCTTTTACTTGGTCTGGCAAGGTTTGTTCCTTTAACCAAGCATGCCTTCTAATGACTGTACCAGAGGCAGCAGCCCTACAAGAAGCCTCCAAGGCATCAAATCCACAGTGTAAACCATGCTTCCCAACTTGTTCAGTGGCATGTATTAAGTCATGTAATTTCTTATCTGCACAGCAGTAATGGAAGTTAGCTTTTGTTTCAAAACAGAAGAAATTGCTGGTATTTCAGCATATGAAATTGACAGTTTAAAGTCCTAATAGATAAAGTAGCAGAAGTGTACACTTGTTTGCCCCATCTTTCTAAAGACCTGGAATCCTTCTCAGTGGGAATGGGGTTTTTAGCAGTAGCAGCCTTAACCCCCTTAGGACCCTGAGAAATGGTTTCAGGATCAGCAGTAGGATTCTTGTATAAAAACTGGTGTGAATCAGGAACCCTATAATATCTGTCTGGCTTAACAGGAGCTGGAGGAAAAGAGTCAGGAGTTAAGTTAGCCTCCGAAAAAGCATCATCCACAATATCCAAAATAGGAGGGATAGCCAGGGGTCTATGTTGGGGAAGAAGAAAATCCCTAAGTCTTTTCTTAGATTCAGAGTACTCCTGTCCTTCTCCAATGAAAATGTTCCCTCATTTCATGTAAAGTTTCCCCAAAAGAGAAATCCTCAGGGGGAGAAGCTGAAGGAATGGATTCCACAGCATCAGAATCCTCATAAGGAGGGAAAGAATATTCCTGGTCAGAAGAAGAAACTGAAGAAACAGAAGCCTGATCAGAGGAGTCATAATACACTTCCTGCCTTGGCCTTTTATCTGAAGGGGGATGTGAATCCCTAATCATAGTAAGTCCTCCGCCATCTTAAGTAACTGTTTCTGAGACTTGGGTGCCGGATCAGAAGAGGCCTGAGCTGTAGTCTTTGATTTGGAAGGAGTCTTTGCCTTTGTCTTTGCCTTTATTAGAAGCTGAGTAGGCCTGAAAACCCCTTCGGAAGCCGGTACCTGCACAGCGGCTCCGGACCCCTCCGAAGGAGCATTGTCCGAAGGTCCTGCAACAGAAATATTCAAAGGCCTAGTTGGCTCCTCATGGGAGTCCGTTTCGGCCATCGGTTCCGAAATGGCCGACAGGGGCTGCAAAAGTGCCTCACTGATGACAGCCGAACCTGAAGCTGGCTCTGCTTGTACAATATCGTCCGATTTGGACCTCGGAGGCCTGTCTTTATCCTTGCGTCGTTTGTGAACTCCAGTAGCCGGAACCGAATCAGACGACATTTTGTAATTAAAGCGCCTACCGAAGTAATGAAATGCAAAATCGTACCTTCGTTTAATCGTACGTTGATTGAATCTAGCACAAAACCGACAACTAGCTACGTCGTGGTCAGGGCCTAAGCAAGGAATACAGTAAGAATGAAAATCCTTATGAGGTACTTGCTTCCCACATGAAATACAATTATTAACTTTTTCTGACATCGGACTGGAGCAAGAAAAAAGTTTCCCCAATGGGGTACTTAGCTTTGAGTAGGAGAAGAAAGTCTTCGGACTGAAGTACGTTTAGCAAAAATTGTCAGGAGTCAGCCAACCGGCAAATGCAAACTGCTATCACCGCAAAGCAAGAAAGACTGGAGAACATGGCGTCGGCTGTCACCTTTGTACTCCTGGCACTCTGACGTCAGGGAGCATGGCTGAACAGCCGATGCCGGACCCAGACTTTGGGATTCTGGCCAACCAAGGACTGCATGCCGGCAGGGGAGAACCCTACAGTCATGACTGCAACAGTGAAACACGATGAACATCTTAAAGGTAAATTTAAAATTTTGGCTTTTAAAGCAGTGAAGTTCTGATTACGTAAACCAAGCATAAATGTCTTAATACAACAGAAGCACCAGCATTTCTTGAGACTGTATCTGCATATTCAAACACACCTTTTAACATATTTTAGAATTAGAGTCAAATTAGAAAAGTTCATCCATGCAAGACTTCTGTACTGCAGGTAAAGATGCAGCAAAATTATCCAAACTATATTTTTACACATGCTAAAATAACTTTTCACATGCATCCTTGAGAACTTAACATTCTAAAGTCCAGATTACTAGAGATAGACATATCCTTTTGCTCTGAAGATAGTACAGTTGTGTTAAAAATTTACCATAACATTACATGTCCTACTGATCACTGTTGCAGTATTCTTAACATATGGATTTTCGTCCAGCTAGGATACCAAAGCTTTACATTCTTAAAGGGCACACATCCGATATGTGACCTCAGCTGGTATGCGCCAGGGTATATAGGCGGACATATGCACAAGTACCTCAGACTATCTTCAAGCCAGTGGTCTGAAAACTACTAAGACAGGAAAGTGGTCAGATAGAAGGGTGTAATTTGAGGATGTAAGTAAATTCCCCCAAAAGCTGTCTATTAGCTGCTAGCTTACAACAGAGGGAGAGAGAAAAATAGGAGCAAAGGAAGAAAAGCTGGGAAGGTGGGAGGGAAGAAATACTGCAACAGTGATCAGTAGGACATCTACTGTTATGTTACGTTGTTACACAGCTGTACTATGTCCTGACTGAAATCACTGTTATTGTGATCTTAACATGAGAGTGATTCCCAAAGCTGGAGGAGGCAGAGATGAGGGAGGCTGGCTAAAGGGAGGATGAGCTGTCCTGGAGACCAGGCAGGACAGACTTAGCAAAGGCAGCCCAATATCTTGAAAAGGTATCAAACCTTGTAATGCTTGGTGAATGTGTGCACAGAGGGCCAGGTGGTTACTTCCAAGATGGACCTAACATCTATACCTATATGGAATGCCCTAGAGGTGGCCACCACCCTAGTGGAATATCCTCTTGGGGAGGAAGTCAATACTTTCCCATAGTGTGTGTAAAACTCCAAATCACGGACACACTGAGTACTGAAACTCCAAATCAAACTTGTACACACTGAAGAGTTATTCCCGAACGATTTGTGGATATTGAATAAACTTTGTGGATTTTTTTGATACTCATATGTCTGTGATTTGGAGTATTACATTGGTAGTAGGAGAGGAAACCAATGTTGTCTTGGCCAGAAGTAGGAGTTTGGGGCTTCCTTTTGAACATTTAGAATTATTTTGGCGAGTAGTGACAGAAAAAGTAAGGTGTTGAAGAACCTCCCTGACCACTGCAAAGAGAAGGCATCTGTTCTCCAAGCTGAGGGAAGGAATGATGGTGCAGAACCATGGAAGCTGGTGGTTTTCCAGTGAAGGAAAAAGGTCTACCACTGGAGTTCTCCACTGATGCCTTAAACTTCTGAAGACTTATTTTTTCAGGGTTCATTTGTGAAGGTCCTACAAGGACCTGCTTAGGGAGTCTGCCAGTACAATATCCTGTGAGGGAATGTATGCAGCTGTCAGTTCTACCCATTTATATGGCTTAGTGCTATGCCTTCTGTGCTAACCTGCTCAGTATGTAAGACCTTCAAAGCACTTCAATACTCTCAAACAAGAACACACTCGGCCTCTCACTGAAATGACAACATTTTTATACATAACTGCTGCCTGTACAAGCCACTAAGTTGCACATGGTCTTTCTCTTTAGTAACTTCCACCTCTGTATAAATGTAGAATATATAAATTTAACTGTGTATAAATCTAAACAGAAATTTAAGTATTCTGTCTAAATGGAACTTAGTATAATGCAATGTAAGGAAGTGGAGCTTTTCACCTCAGGGTTGAGCATGACCTCTCTCTCTCTCCCACCACTGTAGCTCCTTTTTGAGGCAAGGTAATAGCAGGAATTAGAATATCCAGGGGATGGGAATGTTGACCACTTAATTTTCCAGATATGCATTCTGGCCAGAAGAATCACTGGAATTGGCAGCTGCCATTAAACCCAAGGCCCCAAGCATCTCTCTTGCTATATAGTGAGACGCTGAGTACATGTTTCTGAAAAAGGTGGACAGACTGAATTTTCTCCTGAGGAATGAATGCAAGCATTCTGTGTAGCCCTCTATTCTGCAAACCAGAAAAACAGGTCCTGAGTGGCTATGATACAGCATTTTTTTTTTAACTTGATTGTGAACTTTAAGATGGATAGGTAATGAACCGTGAAATATACATGCTCGAAGAGGGAGTCTACGGAGAGAGTTTGAATCAGCAAATTGCCTAGGTAAAGGAAAACCTGAATTCCCTGTGTGCAACAGAAGGCTACCAATAAAGCTATACACTTTGTACAAACTATCCGTGCAGCAGAAAGACCAAAAAGCAAAGCAGAAAACTGAATGTGATAAGCCAGAGAAATTTCCTGCAAGAAGGTCGAAGGCGGACGTGGAGGTAGGCATGTCAAGTGATGCAAGGAAAGCTTGAAGAATGAAAGGCAGAAGGGTATGGAGAGGGAGCATTTTGAAAGTGGGTACCTTTAGAAAGGCTCTTAGAAGACAGAGATCCAGAATGGGTCTCTGTTGTTCTTTCTTCCAGGGCACTAGAAAGAGTCTGGAATAGAACCCATTTTCTATGAAGCAGGGTGGCACTTTCTATGGTCACTTGAACTATCAAGTCCCAAATGAAAGGACTACGCAAAGGCAGCTGGTCTGGTGGCGGCGGAGGCAGGCCATTTAGACAGGGGATGCTTTCATCTGACATAGTATAGCCTTTGATGACAGTCTGCATTCATTTGTCTTGTGGTTACAATTTCCCAGAAAGGAAAAGACAAAGTCTTTGAAAGAGGAGTGGAGGGATTGAGGAGGGGAGTGGTGAAGTTGGCAAAGTACTCTCAGGTTTTTGCTTCAGAAGGAAGGCATCCCTGAAGGAGATACCCTATGGGGGTTTGTCTGAGGATCTCTTTCTAGGTGCTTTTCTATGTTTCTGAGTGGCCAAGGGTCCACTTTAAAAAGGAAGTGGATTTGCTGGGTCGTTCCTGTGGTACCTAGGGACTGCATAATGTAAAATTTGCCTACAGTTCTTTATGGTCTTACTCTGCTGTTGTACGACTTTGAAGAGTTTTGTAGCTTCAAGACCAAACAGGAAGTCTTTAAATGTAAAATCCTAGACTGTCCACTAGACAAAGTCCTTAGGGATGGGTTGGCTACGGAACTAAGCATCGCATCTAATGACAACCTGTGACTGCAGCCCTGAAAGAGACATCCACAGCATCATAACTGTATTTGATGCTATGCTTAGAAATCTGAGTTACTTGTGACAGTAAGGTCTGCATTTGTTATTTAGAATCTGTAGATTGCAGGACTGACATGAACTTATTCACAGACTGCTGGACAGGTAGCAAATAAGTCATCTGTGTCTTGGTAGCTGACAGTTCTAAATGCAAAGGTGGCAGGCGTGTAGACCTTCTCCTACCTATCTGCAGCCCTACTATCCTTGAAAGTGGGAAGATAATCATCACTGGAGAAAGGTTTAGAATACTTGCCTGAGGTCTGAAGACAGCAGCTGGGTCAGCCCCAGGATTCTTATAGAGGTAATTCAGTTCATCAGGCAACTTGTAGAATCTGTCTAGTTTTTAGGTGCTGGAGGCTGAGAACCAGGAGTTGTAGATGTAGACTCAAAGGTGTCCCAATATGCATAGAGTACTGGAAGGACTGGAGAGGGGCTGCAGTGCCCATTTACAAGAGACTGTAGTATCTCTTCTGAACATCTGAGATTTGCTTAGACAGCTATTCAAAATGTCTCATGTTCTGGAGGTTTTCCCCAAAAGAGGCCTACTCAGTATGGGAGTCAGGAGAGAGGGAGTCCCCTTCATCAGATGAAAGCTGTTCAGGGAAATGTATCTATAAGGAATAATCCAGGGTGTGATCAAAATCCAAATCCTGTTCAGAGGAAGAGGAATCTTGAGTGTGACTTTGTGATGTAGCCTGTGGCAGTTGTGACACAAAGGGGAGGAGGTTTCAGGCCATGAGAAATTCATCCATTACTTCTCTTTGGAAGTTGTAGAGGCAGTCACATCCCTAGTTTTCTGCTTTTTCTTTCCAAGTGTGATGTCCACTTGAAATAGTTTTGGAGGTTCAGAACCTTGGCCCACTTCGATCAGTGTACCAGGAACATCTTCCCTGACAAGGATTTGTGTCACTCTGTGTGGGCTCTCTGAAATGATGAAATGTTGTTCGAAGGCTCACCTCCAACACAGAACCCCTGTATCACTAGGTGGGTTGCAAACTGGCTCATAGATAGAACCCACACTGTGAAAGTAGCTGACTCCAAGTCAGACTGTCAACCAGTCAAAAGTGGAGTCGCACAGGGTTCGGTCCTGGGTCCTCTCCTGTTTGGTATCTACTTCTCTGAAGTCCAGGCCAACACGATGGGACTCTGGCTGACAAAGTTTGCAGACCATTGCAAGTTGGGAGCTATTATTAACAACCCAAGTGATGTCAACATCCTACAGAAAGGCCTCAATGAGACCAATGACTGGTGCCAGAACCATGGCCTTAAGCTCAATGGCAAAAAATGTGTCATCCCCCTTAAGAAAAACCCAGTTCCCTTGAATTACCCACATCGATGGTAGTCCACTAAACATAGAAGGCGTTATAAGAGATTTAGGAACACAGGTTGACAGCAACCTCTCTTTTGACCACCGCATTGCCACTGTGGTCAGAAAGTCCTTCTATGTGGCACATCTCATTACCAAGGGTTTTGCATCTAGGAAGAAAGAGGTCATTGTCTCCTCTACTCTTCCCTCATTATGCCAGTCAAGTACAATGCCCCATTTGGCATGTACCTCACTAGACACCTGCAACAACTGGAGACACCACAAAAGTACCTCCAAAGAGGTACTAGGCCTTGAACACTCATGCTATATGGACAAACCCAAAAAACTCTATTCTCCGTCACATATCGCCTACTTAGAGGCAATCTCTGCTAGACCTACAAAGCCATGCCTGACCCAGCTCTGTTAGACATGCTACATCTAAAGAAATCCCAATCCCTCCGCACCACATGCACCAGAGACCTCAACCTCATTACCACAATCAACAGAACATGTTGGAGGAACAGGTTCATAACCCAGAGACTGCCCGTGCTATGGAACAGACTTCCCATACGTGTCAAGCAGAGCACCTCACTGGCCCTCTTCAAGAGGGATCTTGATGAATGGATGGGAAATAGAAAATTCACCCTGGGGATCACTCCAGTGGCTCTACTCGACAGAGGCACTAGGTGCTAAGGTCAGGTGGCACGATCCCAGGGTAATCCCATGGGCTAGGTTTGTAAAGGCTCCAGGGCCATTAGCCTAGTACACACCTATGAACCTGACGCAGCTGCTGTCTGCAAGGCTTCAGCAGCCATACTGGCCTCTGACAAGGTCTCTGTAGTGGGCAACTAAGACAATACCTGATGGGCTGTGGGTTCTCTAACTTCAGTGGGTGCGTCTGACTTAGAGATGCAAGACTGAGTCATCTTGGGGGCTCTGAGTTTCTTCTTAGGTGGAAGACAAATGTTGGATGTACGGGAGTCAACCATTTTGGCTTGGGCCAGCCATTTTAAACACACTGAGTTCCAAAGAACATGTTCAGTGAAAAAAAGTCTCAACCCAAGAGTTTTAGGAACAAATGACTAGCAGATGGAGCAGGTTTTGTAGTTGTGTTCCAGGCCTAAACAAAAAAAAAAAAGACACTTGGAGTGCAAGTCCTTATATGGGATATACCCATTGCACTTGCCCCCCCCCCCCAACGAGCTGAACTGATACTTGAAAAAAGAAGGCTCCCCAATGGGGCACTTATATGAAAGTCAAAGCAAACTAACAGCACAAAAGACCCAACGACCATCAGCCTGAGGGATGCATGACCTGCGTTCGAGCTGACATCAAGATACTTTTATGTGTACACCCACCTATATACCACGATGCACAAGAGTTGAGGTTACGTGTCAGACATTTGCCTTTGAGAAGGTAGGCACCCCAGATGGATGCAAGCAGACAAAAACCCATATGTCCAGAATACTACAACAGTAACTTCGGTCAGGACATCTAATGATTCTATCTCTTAACAGGGGACTCTGGATTAGATGAAGCGAAGGAGTTATTACTTGAATAGGCAGCTGGGGAAACCACAGCTGGATCACTACTCAAATGAGAAAAGTAACTTGTCATCAGAGGGCACCCTATATTTTGAGTCTTTTTAGGGACTGGTGAAATAGATATTGGCGTCTTGCAGGCAGCTTTATAAACATATTCCAAGGCTGGTAAGAGATGGGACACAGTCAAAGATTTGGGCATCTTGTCTTCTATGAGATGGTTCCCAACTGATCCTAATCAAAACCACCAAGTCTAGCAATCATTTGAGGAAAAGTAAACACTTGTTTAGACTTTAGCTTCAAGTTCAACTTCTGAAGAATCAGACTGACTGGACTCGGTGTCAACTAGGAAATCACCATTGTCTTAATCAGATTCCTCATCCTTCTCTGAAAGGATGGAATGGTCTCTAACCAAACTACCACTAGAGTCATGTATGGGAACACAACCACCAGAATCAGCTGTCTGCAGAAAACACTGCCATGAAAAACCACATCAGCCTTACAAACATCTATAATATGATGAACAGCTGGATGATGAAGCTTCCGTTTCTTTTTCTTGTGAACTTCACTACTAGTTGAAATATCTTGAGACAGAGTATTATGCCTGACAAGGCATCCTGGAGGATATGTATAACCCAGTTTCATAGTGGCTGGCAAAGCTACAATAGCGGGAGACGAGGCAAAAGGTAGGGAGGTCTAGCAGGGGTCCCAGCAGAATCACTAACTGCAGGCCAAGGCATATTTTTTTATTTTTATTTCATCTGTTTAGGTGCAAATGGATTTGAGAAGGAGCAGGTACAAGAGTAATAACCATAAAAGTCAGGGGAGAGAACACCTGCCAGAATAATAAACTGACAGTCCTAAATAATGTATCCCCACACAACTAAACTCTGCCTAACTGCTATTATCACAACAAAAAAGTTAGAAGTGTGTTCAAAATTCTTTTAAAACTGACAGAAGTTAAAGAATTTCTAGCACACAAAGGCCATCAAAACAACCAAAATTAATAAAACAAACTAGAGACCCCTTACACCCAACCTACCTTTTTGGAATTTTTTTTTTTTTTTTTTAGACAAATTGCCTAATCCTAAGTGATACATTGGCAACTTTCAAATCCCCACCAAACCCAGTTAACTCCACTGAATGCAAATAAATGTGCACCACCATACTATACCATGTAAATAACTACATCGATATACATGCATCCCATAGGAACATGTGCAGGATAAACTAAGGCAGTGCTTGTGATTCCACGCTGGTTGAGGACAGTAACCTATATTTTTTCTGTAATACAACTGCTTTCTGTTATACCTGCTCCATTTTGTTTTCTGTTTTAAACAATCAACTTTGACCTGGTGTTTTTGTTCTGTGCAACAGACACAAATTATCTAGGCTACACATTTCACATGTTTTTTTCATTGGTTAAAATTTCTTCAGTGATGCTTAAATACACAGCAAATTCCTGGCCCTTTTATCTTGTTCTGACAAAATTTCAACCCTCCACAAACTAAAGCACTGCTGGTGATTCACGGTTAGTTTTCCCCACCCACCATCCTCTCCTTTGTTGCTCAACTTTTTAAACCTGGTGATTTTAAGCTGCCCACACCTACTATAAATTGAGCTTAAGATTCTCCCTTTCTACACTGCTGTCAATATCTTGACTTAAGTTTCCTTGTGCTTATATTGAACAATTGCATTTTGCCTCTCATTGTCTGTTCTGACTTACTTGCTCTGAATTCATTATCTAGGTAGCTGTTGGATAAAGTTGTGTATTTTTACACTCAAGAAAGCACTTGTTTTTACATTAACAGGTCAGTGCACTTTCCATCACGCTCACTGGGAGACAGCCTGGTCCGTTTAGGTCGGGGAAACACTTGAGAATTCTGCATATAGTTTTATTGGCTGCAGGGCTTATTAAATCAGCTTATTTTATGTTTAGTGCCTTTATAAATTCTGCACACTTGAATGGCTCTTGGCTCATTTATACAAGTGAAGTACTTTCACTGAATAAGCTGTTTATAGTACACTGCTGTATCTGTATCCTTAAGTTTGTTTGTGGTAGCATTTCACTCTGGACACTCCTTTACTGTGCTTTCACATTAGGAGGACTGGAATTATTCATCTACTGGCAGTAGATTTTTACGTGGTCTATCTGAACTGGGAAGCACAAAAAAGGGCTCAAATATTTTTTGCACTTCCCCTATATACTTTGACTGTACTTTTGTACACAAGTACCGACCGGTATAACTCTGTCACAGTCTATGTGGGGGTGAAAGACTTGAGACCTACACCTCACTGGACTATATAGAGAAAGACGTGAATGAGCTCTTGGATTGTGTCACAGGCAGGTATAAGCTTAGCATTAAGCAGCGTTCCACCTTCTCCAAGGGAGATGCCATAATACAAATTAAAAATGACTGACCAACAATTGGCCTAGCTTCTGGTGTCAGTCCAAGGGGATCCAATGTTTTTCAGCCAGGACAGACAGTCAACAGGCCATGCTGCTTTGCCAGACATGGTCTGCACCTGTCTCCTCTAGGCTTCTGGATACTGTGAAAAGCATTATCCACCCCTTTTACGCCTATTTTAGACAGTGTCTGTAGAACAGGTGTGTTGTACCTTTAAGATGCATTTCCAAGATCTGTGTGTGCATATAAATGCTAAGCATGCATTAGCTTCAGTGCCATTTTGAAGGTGCAGCCAGAATATTAACATCTATGCGCATGATAGCGAGTTTGTTTATAAGTTAATGTTACTTAACCTCATTTATGATGTGCTTGCATACAATAAAGCTGCTTGAACAAGAACCCACGATGCTCACTTGTTTTATTCTGATCAGGTGAGTGAGTGTCAAAATAATCAACTTTCCAACATCACAAAATCTTCTATAGATAAACTCAAGGTAGGGCTGCTTACTGCTAGGAGTCTAAACAAGAAATTCCACTCCCAGGAAGCACTCCTCACTTTGAAAGATGCTGACATATTTGCTGTCACCAAGACATGGTTCAAACGCACGAAAGCATCGTGACTGGGCAGGGCTACAATGCCTTCCATAAGTTCAAACCACAAAGCGAGCATGAAAGAACCAAAGGAGGAGGTGTATCAATGTAAAATAAGGTTAAGTACACCTCAAAACTGGTCAAACAGTATGACTCTCTTGAGCTACTTCATGTTGAGTTAACTATAAGCAGGGCCCCCTAACACATCATAGCTAGCTATATGTCCTCCATCATGAAACAGGAAAAGCATACTCCATATACCTGGACTTACTAGAGTCACTTGCCATGTAGCCCAAAGCCTTACTCGTGGGTGATTTTAATTTTCCTACCATCAAAGGGGAAACGTACACAACTACAAACATGCTGGCTTAGAGGTTCTTGGACTTTGTCAATGCAAACGCACTGGAACAGCTCGTCAGTACACCCACAAAAGGCTCAAATGTTCTGGACAGAGTACTCAAAAACACAGGAGAACACTGCACTCTGCTGTGTGATATCCTCCCTGGTAAGCACAGACCATAAATCAATCTTGTTCAATGTAATAAGACCAGATACCCCATCAAGCTCAAAAAACTCAAGAATTTTTCAAATACAAATTATCTTCTATTAAACGATGGTATAAAAAGTTTTAAAGCCCCCTCAAACGCAGATAACATTAACTCCTATGCAGAGGTGTACACCAGTGCCCTGTATAACCATTTAAGCAGTTGCATAGAAATTGGCTGTACCTGACCAGATTAAAATCAGGTCTTGCTGAAAAAACAAGCCACCCTGGTGGACCCCTACAATAAACAGGCTGTACAACAACAGAAAGAAACTTGTGTCCAAAAACAAGAGTGAACTGGCTCGGCAGAGGAAGAAATCCCTCTCTAGCTTTAACAAATTAGAGATCTTGGCAAGTTCTCCAAAGCTAATTATGAAGCAAAAATAGCCTCCCTAACTAAGGATAAACACAAGGCATTTTTTTTCTTTAACTATGTCTGAAATCTACAAGGGAATAGCCAGCTATGTGCTGAACTGGTTGTGGATTGCACCACCCATACTCAACTGGAGGTAACAGCCATAACCCTGTTCCTGCCAGTCATTCTCCCAAAGTATACCTGTCACCATTCCTCAGCCTATTATTTCAAAAAAGCATGTCATCTCAGCACTCTCCAAGGCCAAAAACACAGCATCACTGGGACCAGACAACATCCCAGATTGCCTTTTAAACAATTTAAAACATGACGCAACAGACCCACTTAGATCCCTGTTTAACCACAGCCTGCATACTAGCTATGTTCTGGCAGAATGGAGGACAGCAACAGTAATCTCTGCACAAAGGCAGACCATCAAGTGACCGTGGGAATTACAGGCCCATAAGCTTGACTAGTCTCATCTGCAAGGCCATGGAAAGAATCAATATGGATCTTTATTAACAAGTACATAGGTAATCTCCAAACTTTGGACTCAACCCAGTTTGGATTTGTTAAACATGGTTGACTTCTTTGAGAAATTCACTAAGGCCCAGGACAAGGAAAAGATAGTGCATATCACATATCTTGACCTAGCCAAGGCATTTGACACAATACCCCACTCATGTATTATAGAGAAACTCGTCCAACTGAGAAATAACCCCTACATTACCAGATAGGAAGCCAACCGGCTAACTGACAGGACGCATACTGTAAAAGTGGGTAAATTCACCTCTAGCAAAAGAGCAGTCACCAGTGGTGTATCACAGGATTCTGTGCTGGGCCCCTTACTGTTCAGAATTTATTTCTCAGAAGTTCAGTCAAACTTGGACGGCCTGTGACTGACCAAGTTTGCTGCTGATTGCAAATTAGGAGGAATCAGAGTCCCACAATAATGCTAATATACTGCAGACATGGTTAACGCAGGCAAAAGATTGGTGCCAAAGTCAAAGATTAAAGCTAAACGGAAAAATGCATTATTCCTTTTGGGAAAGCTGACATCCCTCCTAATTACATTATAGACAGCAGCCCCTAAATGTAGACCCAGTGGTATATGATCTGGGTACTCAGGTTGATAGCAATCTAAACTGTGACCATCACATATCCACAGCAGTAAGGAAATTCTATGGGCACACCTTATAAGTAAAGGCATCACATCTAGATCTAAGGATGTTATAATTCCATTATACTTGGCCCTCATCAGACCAGTAATTGAGTACAATGCTCCCTTTCGCATGTACCTCACCAGATGCCAGCAACAACTTTAGAGAACACAGAAGTCTCTCACCAAGAAATTACAGGGTACACAAAACAAGTCTTGCACGGAAAGACTGAAAGCCCTGTTACTGTATTCTGTCTCCTACAGGTTTCTAAGAGGTGACTGGTGCCAGGCTTACTACACATTTGTAAATCATACTGCACGAGTGTCACTCACTCCAGGGATCTTAACCTAGCCTCTGACACCCAACAGGTCATGCTGGAGAGATAGAGAAATTTCCCAGAGACAGCCACTTCTCTAAAACAAGTTTTCAATTCATGTGAAACAGAGCCCCTCCCTGACCCTCTTCAAATACAACCTAGCTCAATGGATGGGTGACTGCAAATTCACTCCTGGGGTGGTGTCCATGTCCCTCCTGGACAGAGGAAGTCTGTATTCACTACCAAAGACCCTTACCTCTGCGAATTTAACTCACCTAACCTCCGACTATTGGGGTAACTCCAGATAAATATGGCTAAGTTTGCAAGGGTTCTTGGGCTATTAGCTTAGTAACCTTCTATAAACCTATGAACCTCAACCCCAAAAACAAACCCACATGGTGGAACCATAATATCAATAAGCTTTACAATAAAAGAAACAGAATTTTGACCCAACTGAGAAAAGTAATTCCCAGAATGTTAGAACCCTTGTCACGGAAATAAACTCAGGAGCTTAACAAAATCTACCAAACCCAAGAATGAAGCTAAATTAACTACTCAAGCCAAAGATAAATAAAAGGCCTTTTTCAGGTATGTTAATCTTAAAAGCACAACGCTGCAATGTGCAGAACTAATTGGGAATGATGTTACCTATACTGAAGCTGAAGACATAACACAGCAAACCTACTTGCTGATAAATTTAGCTCTAACTTTACCCATCCACCCCCTCTCTCTTTTCCTCACAATATATTTGAAAACTGGGTCTCCAGCTATAACAAAAGACAGAGTCCTAAAAGCTACAAATAATGCACTGATGTGTCCTGCCAATATCCCTGGATGCATCTTAAATGGCATGAAGCTCACTTTTAGCCATGCCCAGTCTCCATAAAGGTTGTGAACAAGTGAAGGGAAAACTGCTGCAGGGAGGACCTTCCAAAGACTAAGGCAGTTACAAATCCATAAATCTGACAAGTCCTATCTGCATAACCAAGGAAAAACTTAAGTGGAATTAATGATTAAGGACATAGGGAACATCCAAACACAAACAGTCTCAATTTGGATTTGTCAAGGGCAGGTCATGCTTACTCAACTTAGTACACTTTCTTGAAAAATTCACCAAAGCAACAGGTAAAGGGAAAAATGGTACACACGTAATACCTTGACCGGGCCAAAGCTTTTGACACAGCTACCCACTCACTCACAGTAGAAAAGCTAAATAAACTAAGAATAAACCCATGTCACACTCTAGACTGCCAACTGGCTCACAGAGGGGGGAGGTTACCATCACTGAGACCAGTCACCATTGGAATCTCCCACGGTTCTGTGCTGGGACCTCTCCTGTTTTGTATCTACTTTTCTGAATTAAAATTCAATACCAAAGGGCTTTGACTTTCTAAGTTTGTAGATGACGGCAAACTAGGGGCAGTAACTGAACCCATAAACAACCTGGCCATCCTGCAAGAAGGTCTGTCTAAAATAACTGGTGCCCAAATCATGGATTGAAAGTAAATGCTAAAAAAATGATGCATTGCTGGATCCTTTAGGAAGTCATCTATCCTGGGAAACTACCACATCAACAATCAACCCTTAAGAGTTGACCCAGTTCAGAATTTGGGAACGTACATGGGCATTGACCTAACATTTCACCAACACATGTACATTGTTGAAAGCTCTGTTTTGCACAACTTAAAAACAAAGGGATTGTGTCGATCTAGGGGTGTCATTATCCCCAGTTAGCCCTCATTATACCAGAGTATAATGCCCCTTTTAGCATACATCTGTCCAGACACATGCAACAAATGCAAATGACCACAAACATTTCACTACAAGGATGAAAGGCCTGTCCCAGAGACTCCCCATGCTTTTAGAACATGATTCTAATCAACATTAGGCAGAGCCCCTCACTAACACTCTTCAAGAGAAACCTTGACGAGTGGATGAGAAACAGAAAATTTACCCTGGGGATCACTGCAGTGGCTCTGCTGGACAGAGGCACAGGGATCTAATGGCTCTGCTGGACAGAGGCACAGGGAACTAATCTAAGGGGTTGGCAAAAGCCAACAAATTCTGGCTAGGCTTACAGATGCCGTCAGGCAGATAGCCTAGTACTTACCTATGAACCCAAAATATGTCCTACATGGACCAAATGAAAGATTTGTCACTATACTCAGTATCCTACAAACTATAAAGAGATTACTTGTGTCTGGCATATAAGGCATCTTCTGACCCAATACTGATGGATTTACTGCACATCAACAAGTTAAACAGCATCAGAAATACTGTCTAGGGATGTAAAACTCTTCAGCAACATCAACAAAATGATTTGGTGGGCGAAGTACATCTCAAAGAGGATACCACCGATCTGGAACAGACTCCCCATCAATGTAAAATAAAGCTCATCAGTGTCCATATTCAAGATTGGATGCAAATTGGATCTGTGGACAGGAAACAAACTCTACCCCAAAACTGCCCCCCTGTACTACTGACAGAGACGGCCTCCTAAATGCTTCATCCCATGCATGGATCCCATCAAATTATCTATGGTATGGATTCCAGTTATTTTCATTAAGGCAAACATAATTATTGACCTTGGGATGGGGTAAGGTCAGTCTCTAAGTAAATGGGATAGGTTAATTCGAGCACCAAAATGTAAACTGGCTAGGCTTAAAATGGCCAGCACAACAGCTAGCCTAGTACTTACCTATGAACATATGTGCCAAACCAGTGTTAAAAATTAGCTACACACACTAAATATGTTAAAATGTCATAAAATAATGTTTAGTATCAATTTAAACTGCATTTTCTGTCAGAGAAAGAAAATCTCCACAGTACATTCAAATAACTTCATTTGCAGTAAAATTGCAATCCAATGTTAAACACACAGAACAGTCATACATATAGTAAATACTGTATAAATGCAGAAAAATCCAAGCTCTGCAATATTTTCCTGAAAAACGATGAAAATAAAGTAACAGTAAAGGCAGTTGCAAATAATTTGCGGTTCAGACTGCACGTGACAGCCCCTACTGTCTAATAGCACACATACACTCTTGCACTTCTAAGAGAAGTGACAAAAGTTTCTGCAGAAACAGTAAAGAAAGACAAGCACTTGTCAAACAATGAAGCCAAATAAACACAGCTGGAAGCAGAAGTTCACACAGGAATTACTGTAAACGCTTACAGAAATAAAATATTTTTAACATAAATAAAAAACAGAAACATAATAAATCTAACAAAATGAGAGGAAGGGGACATATGGGACTTACCTGAGCAGAAATTCAGAAAAATAAGCACTGGATCCTGTAAAGAGTCAGAGGACTTTTTGGAAGGCAGAAAGACTGAACACTCGCTTCTCTTTGACGGCTGAAGGCTTCACTTTTAGGATATGCTCAGTCAATCAGCTGTCACAGGAAGAGAGAGGGAGGGGAATCTGCATTTTGAAAGCTAGCCAGTACTGGGTTACCTTGGCAGATAAAGCAAAATGCCACTAAGACAGTGGGGATGATGAACATTCATAATGAGGCAGTGACTCCTATTATGAACCTAAGGAGTTTGTATTCTTTAACCGTCTTGTCTTCTGGCCAGTGAAGAGTCTTACCTGCAGGAGACGGAGTTTTAAACCGGTTACAAGCTTCATTTTCCCCTGCTTCCACTAATAACCGTTTCTGAGTTTCTTTCTTATTCAAGTAATCTTCCAGTTTTTGCAGGCCTTCAAAGGAAGCTAAATCTGTAAAGCAGTGAAGAAATTCCCAATACTCATTCCACGGATAGCCAAGACCATGAGCCAACTCCCTAGAGAGAGAGAGAGAGAAAAAGTATTAGAAAAGTAAACAAAAAGAAATGCAAGTTTTTCTTCAGTGGGACTTATTCTGATTCAGCTGTGTTAGGAGTTTAACCATAACTGTAGATGTTTGTATATACTTAATGCTGCAGTAATTATTCTTCGGTCATTGAATGTCCGATGGTCAGCCAGACTTCCAGAACTTTCACTCCTCCTCTACCTGGCTGGGCAGACACCCTCCTATCTGGATGTCAGGACACTGATAGTAATAACAGGAGCATTAGGTTAATTTTTTTTTTGCCTTAGGCTGAATTACAGTAGTCTGGTTCTAGAGCATCAAGATGGCCTGGTAACAGTAACCCCAGGAAGTGAATCACCCCATCAGATGACCTCCAAAACGTCTTCTCAGGTTCTAAGTTAAACATGAAGAGGGAAGGTTTCTTGTCAAGAGAACAGAGGTGGAATGAAGGGAACGTGGCTATAGTTCCCACCCCTACAGAAGGATACCATAGGGTTTGAGAAAAGAAAAGATAGAGGAAGGGAACTAGTACTACAACAGTGAATATACTTGAAAAACATAACACTATGCACATCATACAATTCACTGGTACAGGAGTGACTGCTGGAAAGATTTCCTGGAGCTAAAGTTTGAGTGGATGACTTATACAACTTGATATATGATTCATACACAAATACTAGACTATCAGTCTATAGATTACTACCAAGACTAGGCAATAATTAGAGATCAGAAGCAAATCCTGTACCTGTGACGTAAATAAAGACCTTACCCATTAAGCCTGTGATTCTGTCAGCCCAGCTAGCTGGAATTTTGTAAATAATTCTGTCATTTGTGAATATTAATATGATTCATACGTTTCTCTTAGAAATAAGAGAACTATATGTTATGTGTATATTAAACTACTGGTGCTGAAGTGTGTGTAAAGTACTGAGCTAAAATGTAACCACAGAGTACCCTACTGGAAAAGAACAGGAATGTATATAAACTATATACCTGTGCAAATGTATGTTTTAATAGTAGAAGCTGGAACATACAGAGCTAACATGCAAAACTTCAAGAAAATAAGTGAATTGTTTTAAGATCGTGTTATCTCAGTTTCAGTGCAGCAAGCAGACAATGTCTAGAGCTACAGGTTTTCCTATTGTCTGGAAACAGAAATACTTACTAGGTTTCAAATGTAAAGTGTTAATTGTTTTACGACTTCCAGTTCTAGGTAAACACCTAAGAGATGTGCATTTTTCACAGAGAAATGTTAAATTTTAAGTTTCTGTTAGCCTGGGAACTGAAAGCAGGTGACAGTGATGTCATCTAGGCTAACCCAGCAGTAATGTTTTGATATTAATTTGGGAACTCTCTGAGTCTAGGCATTTTGTATCTTGCCTTGGATCTAGAAACATGCATTCAGCACTTATCTGCATTTGCCTTGCGCTTTAGATATACATAGGAATATAGTAAAGATTAGTTTAGATGATTTTTGTATTTGAGACTCTCCTGCAATGTTGTTTTAAAATATTTCCTGTGATTCGCGAGTCTGAACTCTGTAGTTACTGTGTTGTTCGAGTATTGTCTTGTTTTTTTATTTATTACATATATTTAAACCTTTTAATTGTGGCTGGTTTGTTTAGAGATATTTAAGCTCTTAAGAGTACTTGGATATGCATTTGGTGACACTGTACAGGCCCCACCCCTAAATAGCCTTGAAAGCCTTGGTCACACTTACCATTTGGATAATAGTAACATTACACACTAGAATTGGACACTTTTTTTTTTTTTTGTAAGGGCCTTAGTAGCTGATAAGTAAGGGTGGCTGGTGGCAGCTGGTACTACCTTATAGTCTGGGCAGAAGGGGGCATAACTAGTAAATCTGTGCCAGCCTTTCCAGGTGTGTGCTTGTATATCGATCAAATCACAAAGTGTGTGTGCGTGTCAGCTACTTAGGCAGGGACACAAAGTACTGGTTGGACAGAGGGTTCTGGAGGTCTTAGCTTGGCCACTTGGCTGATATCTTAACCTTATAGCTATGCCAGTGGGGAGTCTTATTGGGAATCTGGAGAAAAAGAGGGAGAAACCAGGCCCAGACTGACTGTGATCTGTGTGCGCTCTTAAGGGAAACTGTACTTTACTGTGTGTGTACTTGTAATCTTCCCAATGTGCACGTCCCTTTGAGACTCCTTGATTACTGAGCCAGTGCAGGGGCATCACAAAGCCAGATGCATCAATTACTGCAGAAAGGCCATGGCAAACTG
The DNA here is from genome assembly GCF_019279795.1 of Protopterus annectens. Lineage (NCBI taxonomy): Eukaryota > Metazoa > Chordata > Ceratodontiformes > Protopteridae > Protopterus > Protopterus annectens. Next base: position 207,526,271 of record NC_056728.1, on the reverse strand, counting down.
CGCTGCAATGACTGAAAATAGTGTGAAAAGATGTTCCAAACTTAGTTGTGTCTCTGATTGTTTACTGACCTTCCTAAGAAAATCAGTGATCGTTGCAGCGGTCCTAGTGGGATGGGTCATGCCATGAAAAGAATTACAGAAGCATATGCAGTAGGCAAGCCATTTACATAAGCTCTGTTTACAAAACTGCCTCCCCTCCTTGCGCTTGGCAGACAAAATGAACTCATCAGATATTCTAATTTCCCTTGTGCTGTCCATGTAATATCTCAATTACTAGGTATACTAAAAGAAATTTATAACTCCTTTCTGCTTTCTCTGAGGTGATGGAAGGAACACAGACAGACAGATGAGTTCAGTGATAATTCTGCCACCACTCTGGGAATGAAAGTTCAGTGGTTATGCAGGATGCCCTCTAACCCTGTAGATCATCACGAAAACTTCTTCACAAATGAGAGCGTGCAACTCATTCTCCTAACAGATTGTCACTGCCACAAAGACAATTTTCTACATGGCAAACCTGCAGGGTGCAGAAGATGGATCAAAGAAAGGGAATCGCAAGCTTCCCTTAAAAAAAAGGGACCATGGTGAAGTAATTATTCTTAGCAACACAAATATAGGACCTCCTTGACAAAGTGCTTTACTGATAAAAAAGGAATAGAGTAGGTCCCAAAACAAGCAAGCTAACATAGCTTAACTACATACACTGAATGAGGCATACGATAATCCTGCTTTGTAGAAGCCCAACAGGGAAGTGATTCAAGAGAAACTGGCATTGCATTCAGATCTTTGCCTAATTTTTAGGCATCAAACAAAAGCTTTTCCACTTAACTAGGTGTTATTTGCTTGTGTTTAGTTTCCTAGTTTTCTTCAGAGTAGAAGGCACGTCCTCTGAAAACTATGAAACTAAAAAAATCACAGCTATCACAGAGCCCTTAGACTGGGGTATATAACTGACCCCTTGTTCCTAAGCAAGAGATCCACAAGCTAGCAGACAACAGGACCGGTTATGTCTTTTCTAAGATCAGTACAAGGTGGAACTGACGTCTGAGTGAAAAGGGTGCTCTAAGGAGCAGTTATTTGTCCCACCCCATTTCACCCTGTAATGTCTGCATCCATATCTTCGAATTTGAAATACGAGTCCTAAGTGGTGATCTGCCACTAGTTCACAAATTGCCTTGGCAATACCCTATCTTTTGATGGATGAGTAGGGTGGGTTGGGGGACACAAAGTACTGGAGGGAAGATATAGAGTTTAGGGAATGGAGGTGGGAGGAGCTTTGGATGAGTTACAGTGCTTCAAAACTCTGCGCCTCCACCCTGAAGGTATCAAAGTTTTCCTACTCTTTTAGTGGCCTTTATACTCCATTGGTTATTTCCCTTTGTCTATAGCTAAAGGCTAAATAATGGAGTGTTTTTTCAGACTGCACAGTCTTTCCCTTCAACTGTCTCTTAAATACCCTCAAAGCACTGTGTCTAAAGAGCAGCTCACTACTCAGACAGGCACTTTGGAGTTCTGCTTGTATACTGTCTGGCAGAGTGTCTTCAGCTTGGCAGGTCTCATTAATACTAACCTTCTAACTGCTGCCCTGAATGATGCATCCACAGAATTAAAGCCAGATGCAATGCTGCACTTATCAACTTCAAGAAAAATGCTACACAAGTCAAGTAGTTTCTTTTTCATGTCCTTGCCTTCTATTTCCCCCTTCAGCCTGTTCAGGAGGAACTCCTGGTACTTCAGCACACGGGTCTGGCAATTAAGGGCCCAGAAGGTCAAGGTAGCACAGGTGAGTGTTTTCCTCCCAAGTGTGCTTAGGCTCTTGCCTTCCTATCAGAGAAGAGTATGCCTGGCACAAGGCACAGCAGTTCCTTTGCTCGAATCCACAGACAACAGAGCTGAATCGGCCAAAGGATATTCTTTTTATAAAGATGCTTTTAGGAGTTGCTGACCCTGTATAAAAAGGTCAGGCTTATTAGCAGTAGAGGGCTGGGAATCTGACTGTAGGTCTGCATTAGCAGAGCCATCTCCCAGAGCTTTATGACTGGAAAAGCTTAAGGTGAGGCAGGCCAAGGAAAACATCTTAGCCTGCCATATGAAATTTTCTGTTTCCCCACATGGGAAATCCTCTGTTGGAGAAGTAGAGGTCAAACTGTTCAAATTATGCATGCAGGGGGAGGGCATTTGGTCTGCATAGACTAATTTAACAGCCTTTGGAGTCAGAGGTCTCAGAATTCTCAGAGGGTAAGGATTCCTTTCTTCCTTTCTGGAGTCTGGACTCCAGACTCTGATTATTCCCTTAGAGGATACTTGCTGGATTCTTAGAAATTCCATTAAGTTCTTGACCAACTTAAAAAAAAATTCCTAACAGAAAGCCTGGGAAAGTGAAGAGAAAGATGGCTACCCAGCACAGGTTATGGCAAGCTAATGTCTGTTTTAATCTGTATTGGGCTGCTGAAAGTTTTGACTTGAGACCAACTTAGAAGACTCTGGTCATAAGCAGGTACCTGAAACCTCAAGCCTAGTTATACTGATATCCATGTACATAAACTAGATTCTAGATGGTGCATATCAGAAGAGGTGTCTAGGCTATCAACTGGGGTATACAGCATTCTCTAGATAGGAGAACAGGGATAAATTGTGCACAGTGTCAGGATTATCCACTTGACTGTGTAAAAATTGGCTCTGGGTCATAAAAATGTCACCAAAAATGGGCAAGAGTATTTGCGGGTGATAAGTGGGTTGAGGACCTGGCCTACACTGACTTGGGTCAAGGACCCATACTAAGGGTATGAGGGACTCATCTGCCCATATTGGCTAGTATGTACCCACCATAAGGCACAGCAGCTCTGGGTCATCAAGCTACTGGCCTGCCTGTGTCTAGTTGTCCAGTTTGTGTCACCTGGGATAGCGCTTTTGAGCAAAACCTGGACAATAAACCAATGAATCTGTCAAACATCCACTAAGGATTGCAACAATCAATATATGTTCACTGAGAAGAGACAGCTTGGAAGTGTATATGTTTGTAAGGAGGAGACTGGGCATCCTCTGTATCTACAAGAGGAGATGGAAGGGCAGTGTAGCAAAGCCACTTGGCTTATTATCCAGAGTCTACTACTCAGGAGGACAGACTAGAAATAGTGCGGGAACTGTGGTGCTACAGATCAAAATTCGTAATAGACTCATGGCAGTCTCCAATATAAGGACAGGACACTATTCATGATCTCAGTCTATGCCCCACAGCAGGGCTGTGACAGCTAGAAAAACGGTGCAATCAGGCAGCAGTTGCAGGACATAAAAATAGATGATCAACATGAGTTGGTGTTGATAACAGGGAACATAAATGCATGTATCAGGACAGAATAGGAAGGATATTAGGGCAGCCTGGGTCCACATAGGTGGGGCAACAGGAATAGAGGAGGAGAGGCCATTCTAGAATTCTATCTGGCAGATGGTTTATTTAGGAAGATGTAGACAATAGTAAGATCACATACAAGAGTGGCCAACATGCAACTCCGGAAGACACTCCACCAGTAGAGAGAGAGAGAGCGCACCAGGGTAAAATCAGTGGTTGTAAAGTCATCCCCAGCTAAACAGTTGGTCCACAGGATTAACCACTGGTAGTCACAATCAGCTGCAAGCACTGGTCAGAGAATTTCTATAGTCAGAGACTAGGGTGAAGACCTGAAAGTTGACTGCTGTATAAGAGTTCAATCAAGGAAATAGTAAGGGCTCTAGCACCCTAGAAAGTAGAGAAAATATGTGGAGTTGAAGAATGCCAACACCTCAAAAAGTACAGTTTTGTACCTACCATAAATGTAGATGTTCGAAGATCCACATTGCTGCAGTCCTTACATATGGGTAGTCCGCTGTCCTCGGTCGGCCCGAATACCAAAGTATTAGGCTGACGTCGGTCAAGGCGCTTAAAACTGACATCAGGACGTCAGGGTACAAATGCGCATGACCGACGTCATATCCTCAGTCTTTTCTTGCCCCAGATGTCAGAAGGCCCTAAAAAGAAAGGCCAAAGCCAAAAAACAGCAAAAAACAACCAACCACCCCTGCACTTAATCTTATATACAATATTTACAATATTCACAACCCAAACCACACAACCACCTCTAAGTACAGAGGGGAAGGAGGGAGGGTAAATTGGACTGCAGCAATGTGGATCTTCGAACATCTACATTTATGGTAGGTACAAAACTGTACTATGTTCTTCATCTCACATTGCTGCAGTCCTTACATATGGGTAGAATCCCAAAGCAGAGGTAAGGGAGGATGGCAAAACTATAAAGCATTAGGAGCTGCCAAAATGCCCTGTAAAATTGCAGTGGCAAAACCAGCCCTAGATTTAGAGTAAAGTGGAAGGTGGTAATGCTTAGAGAAAGTATGCACTGAACTCCAAGTAGCTGCCTCCAAAATATCTTTAGTAGCCACCCCTTAAAAAGCTGTAGAAGTGGCAGTAGCCCTAGTGGAATGAGGCCTAATCCCAACTGGAATCTCCTTACCATGATGGGAATAACAGAAAGCAATACAAAACCAATCCACTTAGAAATAGTTTGTTTTGAAACAGGTTTGCCCTGAGAACCCAAAGCAAATGAAACAAACAACTGCTGAGACTGCCTGAACCCTTTAGTTCTGCTCAAATAATATCGCAACTGTCTGTGGATATCCAAAGTGTGCAAAATCTTCTCCCCTTTATTTTGGGGGTTTGCATAAAAAGTAGGCAAATGAATAGTCTGGTTTAAAGCCACACTAGAAACCACTTTAGGCATAAAGGAAGGGTTAGTACACAAAGACACCCTATCCTTGTGGAAAATTAAGAAAGGCTCAACTGCCATAAGGGCCTGTAATTCAGAAACCCTTCTCGCAGAGGTAATGGCCAACAAAAAAGCAGTCTTCCATGATAAATATTTCAACTCGGCAGTAGCTGCAGGCTCAAAAGGTTGTAGAGTGAGTTTCTCCAACACAAAATTGAGATCCCAAGGAGGAGTAGGAGCTCATTGGGGTCTTATATTCTTTGCCCCTCTAAGGAATTGCTTAAACAAAGGATGAGAAAATAATGGTGGGTCACAGTCATAGTGAGCAGAAATTGCTGCAGCATGAACCTTTATAGAGTAGAAGGACAAACCTTTGTCCAATAACTCAGTAAGGTATTGAAGAGCAACACTTAAATTAGGTTTAGAAACATCAAAGTCCTTTGCAGTACTCCAAATTAAAAATCTCCTCCATTTATCTGCGTAAACTTTCCTTGTACTAGGCCTTCTGGCCTCCAAAATAACATTCAAAACTTGTTGTGGAAGCAGAGACCCTCCAGGGTTTAAAACAGAATATGCCAGGCTGTTAGATGCAGAGAGTGAAGTTTGACATTGAGTAAATGACTGTTCTCTTGAGACAGCAGGTGTGGAATCGAAGGCAAAGGCCATGGAGGCTCCCGAACCAGACTTCTCAGTAATGGGTACCAGTGCTGTCGAGGCCAATCCGGAGCTATTAAAATCATGGTTGGCTTGTCCTGTCTGGCCTTCAGGAGTACCTTTGGGAGGAGAGGCAGAGGTGGAAAGGCATACACATGAAGAATGCTCCAATTGAATGAGAGAGCATCCACTTTCCAAGCTGTGGGATGAAACCTTTTTGTGCAAAACTTTGGCAGCTGGTAATTTAGTGGAGAAGCGAACAGATCTATGTCTGGAGTTCCCCATAACACTGTCAATTTCTGAAATACATGAGGATCCAATTTCCACTCGTGGGGATCCATAATTCGTCTGCTCAACACATCTGCTAAGGAGTTCTGTGCTCCTGGCAGAAACCTTGCCTGAAGATTTAGCTGTAAACTGAGAGCAGTCTCCCACAAAATCATTGTTTGTCTGCATAGAGGATATGAATGCGTTCCCCCTTGCTTGTTGATGTACCACATGACAGTTGTGTTGTCTGTTAGAATCAACACCGGCCCTGGAAGAAGTAAATCCTTGAAAGCCATCAATGCAAATTGGACTGCTAACATCTCCTTCAAGTTGATATGTAGATGTTGAAGTCTGGCAGGCCACGTGTCTTGTACCCATTTTCCATTTAGATGAGCTCCCCAAGCTTTGTCTGAGGCATCTGTCGTAAGAATCTGACTCGCCTCTGGCCGGGTCACAGAGAGTCCCTTGTTTAGATGACATTCCTGAGCCCACCACAAAAATTCCTTTTGAATGCAAGGTATTATCTGAATGACAGTGTCCATATCTTGGCAGTGCTGTGTCCATACATTTTTGAGATACCATTGTAGCTTCCTCATATGCAGTTTGGCATTGGGAAGTACCAGAATACAAGATGCCATGAACCCCAAGGCTTGAAGGACTGTCCTTGCAGTCAGCCTGGACTGACGAGACAATTGGTGGAAGTAAAGAGAAAGATTCTTTTGTTTGTCCGGGGTCAAAAGGCCATCTGGGATGCTGTATTCAGTCTCACACCCAGAAAGCACATGTCCTGAGAGGGTACTAGACTGGACTTTATTTCGTTCACAGAATACTCCAGGCATCTTAACACTGCCATCACATACTGTAAATGATGAAGAAGTTCGTCCTTTCCTTGGGCCAGAATCAGGCAATCGTCCAAATAAGGATAGATTTGTATTCCTCTTAGCCTGAAGAAAGCTACCACTGGAGCCAGAACCTTCGTGAACACTCTGGGCGCAGTAGATAAGCCAAAGGGCAATGCAGAGAACTGATAATGAGAAGTCCCAGCCCGAAAACGCAGATACTTCCTGCAACTGAGCCTGATAGGAACATGAAGGTAAGCCTCCTTGAGATCCAGAGTCACCATCCAGTGATCTTTGCCCAGCAGAGGTAAAAGTTGTTGTAACGTCAACATTTTGAACTTGGGAATGTCCAGATATGTGTTGAGGATAGATAAATCCAAAATTGGTCTCCACGTGTTCCCTTTCTTTGGAACTAGAAACAGGCGAGAATAAAATCCTAGGCCCACTTCTGGCAGAGGGACCGGTTGTATGGCCCCTATTTGAAGTAGTAAAGAAATTTGTTTGTGAGCCTCTAGTCTTTGCTGAGGAGGAACATCCGGCATGCCTTTGAAAGGAGGCAAGGTATGGAAATAAAACTTGTAACCTTGGTGTATGATATCCAATACCCATTTGTCTTGGGTAATCAAAATCCAATTTTCCTTGAAGAGTGCCAACCTTCCTCCCAAAGGTGCTGCCAGGCAAGAAGGATCTGGCAGCTGAAAAGGTAGGTCATTGGGCCTGTTTACGAAAGGACTGGCCCCTGCCCTCACCCGAAGATTGTGCAGGTGAACTCCCTGTTCTAGGTCTGAAAGAACCCTGAGCTCTGCCTCTACCACGTCTAGATCTACCCCTAGACTGAGAATCATAAGAAGGATACGTCCACCCCTTAGCAGGCCAATTCCTACTAAACTTCGGAGGCTGAACTTGCAAAAAATCTTTAACAGCCTGCATAGACTTAGCCTTGTCTTCCATTTTCTTCAAGATTGACTCCACAGGTGAACCAAACAACACATCAGACTGCAAAGGAGCATCCAAAATCCTTGTCTTAACATGGTCAGATAAATTCTGATCCTTCAGCCAGGCGTGCCTGCGAAGAACTGAACCAGTGGCAGCCACCCTAGACGAGGCCTGCACAGCATCAAAACCACATTGTAATGAATGCTTACCCACCTGTTCAGATACATGCACCAAATCTTGTAATTTTTTACACTCAATGCCTTCCGCCAGAGCATCCACCTTAGACTTCAATTGAGAAAGAAGAAAGTTTTGATATTTCAACATATGAAACTGGCAATTCAAAGCCCTCATAGCTAAGGTAGAAGATGTATAGACCTTCTTTCCCCATCTATCCAAAGCTCTGGCCTCTTTATCTAGAGGAACCGGATTTTTTACAACAGAGGCCTTGACACCCTTAGGTCCCTGACTAATAGTTTCTGGGTCCGCCCTAGGACTCTTATAAAGATATTTATGAGCCTCAGGCACCCTGTAATACCTATCTGGTTTAACAGGAGCAGGAGGCAGAGAATCAGGATTAAGTGAAGCCTCTGCAAACACATCTTCCACAACATCCAGAACAGGGGGTATAGCCAAGGGCCTATGTTGGGGTAAAAGCAAAAATTCCCTAAGCCTTTTCCGAGAATCAGAGAAGTCCTGACCTTCCCACTTAAAATGTTCCCTCATAGAATGAAGTGTCTCTGAAAAAGAAAAATCCTCTGGAGGAGAAGCAGAAGGAGTGGAATCATCTGCATCAGAATCAGAATAAGGAGAGTACTCCTGCAAGTCTTCAGCCGAAGACTCTGAAACATCCGAAGCCTGTTCAAAACTTCCCAACTCTGGCTCCACCCTAGGCCTCTTATCAGGAGGGGGCAAAGAACCTCTAATCAGAGTAATCAAATCTTCTGCCATTTTAAGCATGTGCTTCTTGGGCACAGACCCTGCTGAACTAGGAGTGACACCCACAGAAGCTAAACCTGGCCTGCCTCTGGGAGAAGCCTTGGAAACAGAAGGAGAGGGCCTAACCACCCTAGGAAGGGAGGGGAGTACAGTAACCTGAGAAGCCCCTTCAGCCTGACCTGCCTCCTGAGAGGCCACATCCTGCAAAATCAAAGTCTCCCCTTGAGACTCCAGAGAAGTCTCCGTCGGTTCCACTGAAGCCTCTAAAGAACCGGCGTCCGGAACGGACGACTCATCTTGCCTGGGTTTAACAGTTTTGTCTTTGCGCTTCTTCGTAGAAGCGGGCGCCGGAGAATCCGACGGCATATTATAATTGCACCACTTCCCGAAGACCAGCCTAGCACAATCTAACCTTCGCTTAATAGTGCGTTTATTGAACCTAGCACAAAAGCGACACCCAACAACGTCGTGCTCAGGCCCCAAACAAGGAATACACAAAGAATGATAATCCCTATGCGGTATCTGTTTCCCACAAGAAATACAGTTATTCACTTTTTCTGACATCCGGTAAAACACTGAGGCAAGAAAAAACCAAAATATTCCCCAACGGGGTACTTAGCCAACTTGGATTCGGTCTGAAACTCCGAACTCGAAAAATTTCAGAACGCCGAACGGCACTTGCAATGCTGCTTCTGCATCGGACCATGCGGCAAAAAAGACTGAGGATATGATGTCGGTCATGCGCATTTGTACCCTGACGTCCTGATGTCAGTTTTAAGCGCCTTGACCGACGTCAGCCTAATACTTTAGTATTCGGGCCGACCGAGGACAGCGGACTACCCATATGTAAGGACTGCAGCAATGTGAGATGAAGAACATCAGCATGTGTGAGGGCTATAGAAATGAAATGTGGCTGAGTCAGATTTAGAAATAAGGTACATAAGGAAAGTTGGTGATGGAATGCAAAAGCCCAGGTAGTCATCAAAACAAAGGTGTGGGAAAAAGTGGGAGACAGAAAAGATGGACCAGGCTAAGATGGAACACTGGCTGGCTAACAAAAGTTATGACAGCAATTGTAAAAGCAAAGAATAATGCATCAGGGCCACTCTTGTCAACTTCTGGTAAGTGACTAAGTAGACAGAACAAAGCAATTCTATCAGGTTGCAAAGAGAAACAAAGATGGTCATTGGACTACTTTCAAAAGGGATGCCAGCAGAACACTGCTTACCAGTCCATAAGACATTAAAAGCAAATGAAAGGAATACTTCGAGCAGCCTCTGAATGAAGAATTCCACACAGAAGCTATACTGCCCCACTGACAGACAAGAAAGAAGGGGAGTCCATGAAAGAAGTAAGAACAGTACCAAGGAAAATGAAGTCAGGGAAATTAGCCAGCCCAGATGAGGTCAAGGCAGATATAATCAAGATGTTGGACGAGTTTGATGCAACAGGGGCGGGGGAGGCTCAAGAAGCAAACAGAGACTGGGATTTTGGATGTAGATGCTTCAGGAGAATAACAACCATACAGTACATTACAGTCATAAAGTAAAGTATTCTAAGAACTAAGCCAGCTCAGGGATAGATAAAGATTTTGAAGATAGAGATGACGGCAATTAGAGGTACACAGAATAGGCAAGAGGGGATGGAATTTATTGGAGAAAATGGCAAAGGAACTAAGATATTTGGTGCAAATAATCAGGGAGGGAAAGGTAAGAGAATGGGAAGAGGACAACAATTTATTTTTGACTGCATGCTACAGATTGCCTTCCTATCAAGGATTGACAGAGTACTGGCAAAGAGAAAGAAATATGGGGATTCCAAGTCAAAGAGGAGCACTGGTAGAGTTTGTAAAATAATCTATAACAGAAGCTGCTGTTAATAAGGGATAATTACTAAGGCATATAAAATACAACATAACTATAGGAATCAGAGGAGGTTAGAAAAAAATGGGAAGAGAGACTGGATAAGCAATTCACAAAAACAATGGAGGTTATATGTATGGCTCCCAAATATGCAACAAAGTCTAGATGAATTAAGATCTTTGCCTGGAAGTGTTTGCATACATATTTTTATATCACAAGCAAACTCAAGAGAGTTTTTCCTCAGGTAGACTGAAAATGTTGGAGGTATTATGGGGATGAAAGAGGCAACTGGGAACATATTTTATAAGAGTGTAATGAGCTGGCAGACATTAAAAATTCCCTGCAGGCCACTCTAACAGAAATACTGGGTGAGGAAATCTGTGCAACTAAGGAGATTTGCAAAGAGGCAAACTCCCTTCCTTTTCCACTAAGAACCACCCCAAACACACAAAATTTCAAGGCCCTACTTTTCAAACACCTGTCTACTAAACTGAAATGCACTTGCCTCCTCCCTACTTAATCTTGGATCACTTCTAATACGAGAGTCTCCTCATTCCGACACATTTGCCCTATCTCCTTCTATAGACATATTCCTACTATATCAATCTCTCCCTGCAATCTCCTGCAGCTTTATCCCTCTACTTAACTACTTCCACCCCTAGAGCTAGATTTGCTCAACAAAACTGGTAAATACATCCTAATCCTTCTACTCCTATAGCTATACTTGCTCAACAAAACTTGTAAATACTAGACAATTCTTCAACTCCTAGAACTATACTTGCTCAACAAACGTGTAAATATTGTAACTATTGAGCACTAATTTCTATCTCTAATACATGCACTCAAAGCACCATCGCTATTTCTCCATCCCTGAATCTCTTCACTACAGGCAAATTCTATACAACCTTAACTCTCAGTTTAGGAATCTCAAAGAATTACTGCTTTACTTTGCATATGTAATATGCATAACTTTAATGTAAAAAGCAAAATTTTAATCAATTTCAATATGAACTGTAATCTCATACTGTCTTGTATTCCTTGCACTCGTATTCTGTAATCTGTTTAATGCTTTCTAAAATCTTGATGGTGTTGAAATCCTGTATGTAATATATTTTTAATGCGTTCTTGGAGCTTTTCTCCCAGAGGCCTCCACTGAAAATGGGCCATATTGACCCATTGGACTTCCTCTGTAATCAAACTGGAATAAATAAAAACATTTTTTTTTTTAACTGGGACACAGAATCTGAATTGCCAAGAAAGAGTAAGGGTTTGTTAAGTTTTAATTCTGGTGGCTGCCAAAAAGCAATTGCTAGAAAATGGAAATCAAAGTCTAAGCCAACTGTACTTGAAGTACTGAATACTGTAAGAGATAAAAACTGGAAGTGGGACCTTTAGAAAAGTTAGAAACAAATTACATACAAAAAAATCTTACTAATTTACAGCTTTGGCCTTTGTTTTATCTTCATTAATTTTATATCCTGAAAAGACCTCAAAATGTCTCAATTTTAAAACCAGAAAACATTTCAGTGTTGATCAAGCACAAAATATTGTCTGCAAATAAAGCCAACTTTTCTTGATTAATATGCCAATCATATCCTTGAATTTGAGTACCTTATTTTCTTTACTCAAACAACCAAACCAAAAACCACCTCCAGAGGAAGCCTTAATAGGCAAAAATAGTAAAATGAAAAAAATATTTCCACTACAACGAAAAGTTCACTTAGAAATTCTGTTAAAATGTAGGCTTTAATAAAAACGAAAAAATAAAAAGCACAAATTGTGCTGTTCAAGTTGCAGGTCTTTGCTAAGTGGCTATAAATACAACTCAAAACATATGAAAGAGAAACCCTTCTACTTTAATTTTTTGCCTCCGATCAATCACATATCCTCCTAACTAACCTTACTATCGTATCAGGGAATGTGAACTCTTCCTATGGTCTACTCAAACCTCCAGCTTACTCTGTTGAATGCTCTCTCTACATCAATACCCACACATGGCTGTATTTCTTTTTTTTTTACATTCTGCTTCCCTTTAAATCAAAATCATTGTTCTGTCAACATTATCAAAGGTTTTCCTCCCCTCCACAAAAATCACACTGATCCATATCTATCAATTTTGGCAACACCTTTGATATTCTTTTAGCTATTACAGACAAAGTTTATAATTATGGCTTAAAATTTAAATGGACCTGACAGGTATTCACTATATTACAGTCACCACACCTTTCTTCCAGGATGCTCGTGCTTCCCTTCCTTTTAAAATACTGTTAAACAAATCCTTCCAGATTTTTATCATTTTCTTCCCTCCTAGCTTCCAAACCTCCACAGGAATATATTCCTGGAGACTTTCCTACAGATTGATAATGCATCCCTGTTTTTATCTCCTCAACTTTTTGAGCTGCATCTACCTCTAACTTTGGCACATGCAAGTCTTCCATAAATATTTCCCTTTGCACTCTATGATTTCCACATTTCCCTGCTTTATACAAATTTTTATAAAATTCCAGAAATATTTTTAACATCTCTACAGGATCTCAGAGAACCTATAACAAGAAAAATAACCAAAGTTTGGCTACAACCATTTCTTCTTTCTGTTATCCAATTCATTGCGCTCTGGGGTTATCAAAAAAACAGTTATTTAACAGCAATCTTCCTAAACTCATGCATATTACCCAGATAACTTATCTTTAGCACTCAGCAGCTGCACCTCCTCTAGTTCTGTGAGATTACCCTTGCCAACCCATCTAAATAATTCATGTTGCTTCTTAATCATATCTCTCTTATTTCCACCCTATTTTTAAACTCCACTTTCATTTTATCCTACTCATGAGCTATAACGTCTGGAGAAATTTCTATGTTCCCTACTAACGCTCTTATTTCCACTAGCCAATTCCTTAAATTCCTCTTTTTAACAGGTAGGTGGGATGTACCAGTCTCTCATTTTTACTTCAATACCTTGCATTTTTATTCTGAGTTTACTGGCACACAATCTGAAATACTTATTGGATGTGTGCTGAATCATTCAATTAAATGCACATGTTCCTGTGAAACAATTTATGTCTAGTCTAGCCCAGTTATTACACCTTCGGGAAAAATTAAATTCTCCCAGAGTTCCTACAACTGACCTAATCTTCCACACCAAATATTTTCATAAATTTCTTTGCAAATCTACCCTCTGTTATATTTTCCCTTCTAAGTCCCCGAGATACATCCTCACTGTTGCAAATCAAGTTCCAGGTTCCACCTATAAATAATATTCCTTGCAGAAAGCTGATTATTTCTTCCACAACTTCTTAAGCTCCATAAAGGAAGTTTTAGGTGGAATATTAATACATGCCAGTAGCTCCTTACTACCACAAATCTACCATTATCTTTTTTCTCTCTTCTATCATTATTGGAGTTCATCTAGTAATGTGTATAAGTGCTCCAATCTTCCCTTGCCGCAGATATTTTGCAGAATATCCATCCTGAAATCCTTTATTAGATTCACATGCTCACTTCTTTCTAAGTGTCTCTCCTACAGCATTGCTATTTGCACTCTGCATTTCTTAATATAACCTTTTTGTCTATATCTTGTCTATATCTGTTAAACTGATTCATGTTCCAAAAGAATAGGGATAGTGTAGCCATTATGATAGGTTATTACTACCATGAATTATGAGAGAGCGCTTTTTTAAAATGTTTATTCCAGATTTTGCTTTACAAGCACCCACTGTTTGGCAAATTCATCCTTTATACAGTTTTTTGCCATCTCCATTTCAATGTCACATTTTGCAAGACTGTTTTGTTTTGATGAAAACTCTCAGAAGAAAAAAAATATCCCTAGCCTAACCTGTTCAGTTGCTTATTTGGGCTTTCATAAAATTAATTTAGTCTGTTCCTTCCAGTTTCCCTGGTACAAACACACAAAACTATATATAAACAGTTAAGCTTAACCTTCCTGACAGAACTGTCCCAAACTGACAGCTACATCCACATGCATTAAGATTATCCATGCTGAGCCACGTTACAACCTGTTCTCCCTATTTAGATTAATTACAGTTGGTTATTGTCCTTATTCTCATCCCAGTTGTGAAAAAAAAAGCTTGTATACCTTCAGAAAACATTAACTTTTAGGCTTAAAGAGGAGATGCATTGGCCGTCATTAAATAAAAACAAATTATACACTGTTCTAGAAAATGCAATGAAGTATTTAGGTACCAGGAAAGCTTCTATAATTTATTCACTTTCAATAATTTCAAACTCTATATTTTACTAAGCTGCTTGCACTTGTACATTTTTAATTTTACTTCTCTCACCAGACAATGTCCAGAACTCTCAAGATTTATTGCCTTCACCTGTAGGCAGCTTGTCTCCATGGAAACATAACACAATGTACAGCTATACTCAGCTGCAAACTTCTAAACTCACATTGAACATTTATTTGCTAAAGGAAAGCTCTTCAATACATTAACAGTGCTCTTATTTTTGAAGCCATGCTAACACAAGAAACGTATTAGTTTAAGCTAGTGACATTAATCTAAACATTCACCTATGCAAACGTAAGAGAAAACATCTTATACATATATTATAATCAGTGCACGTTTACACCCCAAGTAGCCCAAGATTACAGCATATTAACTCAAACATGCTTTTGTCCAGCTTTTCTTCTCTTTTTACACAATGTTTTAATGCCTTCATTTCTTAAAACTGAAAAAGTAATTGGTTACTTTAGTACATTTATTACATACAATTACAGAAAATGCTTTAATAAAACATATAATTTATATCATGAAATGTTTTATACAAATAGTATTAATATTTTACTAACAGTTAATTTACTTTTTCTTTCAGTGTCCTTCCAAACATTAATGACATGAAATGGGTTGCACACTTTTCAGTCCCCCACAGGTTTAACAAAGTCAGCAAAATTGTAATCTTTCTTATCCACTTTTTCTTGTAAAGCCATATTTCACAAATGTGATTGATGCTTTATAATCTTACAATTATTCAGTAATTGCAGTGTTGCTAGTCTATTTCCACCTTTCAATCCCAGCCTCCACCTCAAGTTCAAGGTACTTCCGATTGAGTCAACTCTTGTGCTGTTCTTCTCTCTCTCAAGCATCTTCCTTTGAAACACTAGAAAAGGTTTCACTAGCAAAATGTCTATGAGCTTTACTATCAGAAGAATGAGAAGTAGAGTCCTTTTCAAACTTTTGTATTTCCTCCTTGGCTTGTTCTGCATCAAAAATTACTTTGACTATTCAGTAAAAAATATTCTGAAGACAATTTCACACCGGCTTTTTTTTTTTTTACATTTTCTGACTGCTGGTATAAATGTACTCACTTCCCTTCTGTCTGGTGTACAGTGAATAATTTTCCACACTCGTCTCCAATTTTTAATACTTTGCCCTTCTGCTACAGTTTTCTCAGAATCAACTCTTTCTGCTGGTATTTTCTAATACAGGTCGTCTGCTTTCTTATGGCCAGGTTTGGGGCATACATGTGTGCCCTTTCAATTAATTCCTGCTGTGGAACACCAGTTCAGTTGCTTATTTGGGCTTTCATAAAATTAATTCAGTCTGTTCCTTCCAGTTTCCCAGGTACAGCAGAAAACCTCAGGTTTTCTCTGCTTGTGCTGCCCTCCAACGCTACCAGTTTTTGAAACAACTCATCTTGAGTAGTCTCATACTCAGCCAGCCTCCTATTCATTTCAGTCTCATATTTCTGCAGTTTTATCAAGTTCATCCAAATAGCTGTTTAAAGCTTCTTCCATTTTTCATCCTTTTGTTATTTGAGTTAATATAATCCAATATTTCATTTACTTTAACTAGCTCTCAGCATATTTGATTTATTCTTTCCTCTAAATTAATGGAAGTCACCTCTTGTACCAAAGCTGGAACTTGGACTGTTTTTTGCTGAACAGCTGCAGGATTCATACCAGTGTTTTCGCTTCACCTTTTCTAATAGGCGCTCTAATTTGTTTTGTTGCTGGAACTCAGGCAATGCACTTACTAGTCAGTAACTGAATTTTACTAAAACTGGCAGACTTACTAGCCCTCACCTCAGATTTTTTTTTCACAATGGAAGAGTTGAAATTAAGCTATTGATTAGTGTGCACAGATCTTGAAGTCCTCAGCCTCACTAATTATAATTCAGATATCAGAACTTAAAGTCCATGCAGAGGCTTCTGGACAGACCAACAAAGTGGGCTTTTTTCGCAAGGATGCACCTATAAACAAAAACAAGATGGGCTCCAGAGGTAGTTATACTGAAGGCCTTAGTACAACAAAACACCCAATTTGAGGGTAGCAACAAATTGCCTCATAAGAAGGGGGGCTTTAAATTACACAGTCTCACTGGCCTACTGAGGTTTTCTTATTTGTAGTGCACTAAGTTTTTTTTTAAATGTTTTCAGGAGGAGATCTATGGAGGGTCTAAGTCAATGTTCTGTGAGTTTGGCACCAAACATTATGACAAAGGCTCAGAGATTTCATGTTCTGCTTTACTGTCCTCTACTTAAATCTGGTACAATGGTGATGAGATGACACATGAAATACATATTATGGAAATTGTTGTAGGGGATTTGTTTCCTACACTTTACATAATTACCTTTCTTCAGACCTAAAACAAGCTAGCATATAATTACAAGAGAAAACACTTTTCCCCAGTGGGGCACTTGTCTGAACTCTGAAAGTCAATCTGCTTGACAGACTGAAAGCACAGCAATGCATCTGACATTGAGTGAACACTGGCAAGAATAACCTGAAGAGAGGGAACCAATGTTCCTTTCATACCACTAACATCTAAAAAAGGGTTTGCCCACCCAAGAGGGGGCAAAAGTTGAAATTCTCTGAAAAGTCATACCAGCTGTATGACCTTCTGCAGCAAAAGTGTCTAGGAAAATTACTGCAGTTAATTTTATGACAAACATCACATCTGAAATTGATTCTATCACATTACAGTAACTACACCTAAAGAGCAACCACCATTTCAGACTTTTTCATCAAATGTATAAAATTATGACCTAAACTTGCATGCAACAATCTACAGTGCTGTCAACAGAATGCTCCTCAAACCGAAAGACACAATATCAATTATAATACAGCTGCCTCCTTTTCATGTTTCTTTCAAAAATCACATCTACCCTCAAAACTAATTTGATTAAGATGATATACACAGGTATCCCATAATTTTTCAATGAAAATACAAAATGTTACATCTTTTAACAGATGATACATTAGCAGTTCTTCCTATTTCTGGCGAGTCCTGTACATTTTCTGTCCTTTCTGTGTAGGTCTGAAGTTGTTAAGCACTTTGATCCTCACTCAAGGTGTAGCTTGACTAACAAATGTCAAAGTAGCATTACTATCTCATACAACCCAATTCCCAAACCTTCTAAGAAGCAACACTACAAACATCTGGAATGCCATTAAGCTCAGGTATAGCAAACAAATGTTCATGCAACCAGGAAAGATAAGTAGGTACATACAAAAATGACTCAATTGTTCATGTTCAAGATCTAGTGCTGACTCTGCTGCAGAGGGATTTAGCCCAGATTGTGACTCAAAATGAAATGTACAATTGTGTAAGTAAACCTACCATAACAGTAGATGTTCGAACGATCATTGCTACAGTAGCCTTAGCTATATGGGTAATATCCTGGACAGGCTATAACAGTTGGCCAGTTTCCAAAGCTTCAGGGCATCTCTCATGCCCTTAAACTGTTACCGTTATTGCACCTTGACCTGAGGTGAAAAACTCAAAGCTTTCATGCCAGCAGAGAGTAGAAAAAAATACATGTCAACACACCACATCAAAAACATTTTAACAAAAAATAGGGGGGATGGAGGAAGTAGTTAGCTGCAGCAGTGATCACTCTATCATCTACTGTCACTGTAAATTTACTTACACAGATGTACTATATTTAATGTTATGATTACTGTTGCTGTAAGCCCAAGCTATATGGGTAGATTACCATAGCTTAGAAGAACTGGGAGGAGGAAGTCAAGGGTCTGGAGGAGGATCCTAGCAAAGCCTGTCCTAGACCTGGAAAAGGAACCTAGTCTATAATGTTTTGTACATGAATGCAAAGAGGACCAAGTTGCTGATTCTAGAAAACATCTAGAATCCAACCCTTTCCAAAAGGCCATAAAAGAAGTTAAATGCCCAGGTAGAGTAAGCCTCTACTCTGCCTGGAATAGTTTTGTTGTGGTGGCAATAACAAAATGTAATAGCCTGAGATAACCATATGGAAATAGCTTGCTTTGACATTTGTCCTTTCTTACCTTCACAAGAAATGAACAGATCAGATGTTCTCAGAGTATGTTCAGTCAAAACAGGGCCAGTCTGTGGACATCCAAGGTAAGACGTATCCTATCTCCCTCATTTTTAGGTTCTGGAAAGAAGGCAGGGAGATGGACAGCTTAGCTTAAAAAAACTGATACCACTTGAGGCATAATAAGTTCATACGTGCATACTAGACTAAACACCACCCCTAGGGGCCTTTATAAGTGTAGCTGTGCAACCAAAGTGTGACCCAGAAAGTTTATGTTTTAAACACTGATACAGGGATGATTTTTGGTTATGACATTTATGCCTCTGCCCATCAGTGACAAATGCACCAGACCAGGGGTGAATTTCCCATCCAATGTCCAAGTTATGCTTACATATGTTAAAGGAAGGACTTTGTTTCACATGGATGGGGAGCCTAGTCCACAGAATGGGAATTCTCAGAGATACAACTCTGTCTTTCCAACATGTCGCAAGCAAAATTTAGGTCTCTGAATCTGATAGCTCTGATGCTGTTCGTTTAAGTGTAGAACATTCATCAGAGTCTAATGATAACTTATAAGCCAGGCATAGATCACTTCTAAGTATTTCATAGGAGTAGTACGGAGATGGGGCTTTGAGGAGATCAGTGTAGGATACTGTGTTTATATCCTGTAATTTTCTTGTAAGGAACCTCTGTGAGCTTTCCAGTTGTTGCAAGTTTCTGGTCAGGTACATACCAAAGGGGGCATTGGACTCTATGATGGGTCTGACAAGGACAGAATAGTAGGTACAATGACTTCCCTGGACATAGATTCCATGCCCTTACTTACAAGTTGAGCAACACAGATTTTTTTACTACCTTGGACAAATCTGTCAAAGGCTAGGTTACCACCTACAGCAGGTCCCAGATCCCTAACTAGTGAGTCATCTCTCTTAGGGGTGTTTTATCAATGTCAGTTTCCTGGGATGGAAGACTTCTCAATGCTACTTTATTTACTCATTTTACAGTTTGTTTACCGGGATAGTCCATTGGGCCAAGAGCAGCCCATTTTCAATGAAGTCCCAGGGAGAAAAGCACCATGAACAACAATATAATATGAAGACAATGAATTTACATTTATGTAATACTATGGAAGAATGATGGCATTACATAACATGACAAAAAATCCACGATTGCAGTGAAAATACAGTCAGAAAAGCAAAAGGTAAAATTACACACACAAGTCAATTAAAATAAAAAATCCATTGGTGCATATTCCTGCTAGATTTGTTACAATGTGAAATACACAGGGTTGACATTTCAGTTTTACATGAAATCTTAGAGTTAAAGTAGGATAGGAGGATAAGAGGTGTTGATTGTTGAATGCAAGAAGGGTGGGACAATAAGAAAAAAAAAGTAGAGCAAGAGCAGGAGTAAATGAGAAAAATAAAGACAGTAGTAGTCAGAGAAGCTCAGTATCATGAAGAGAAGAGAGAAGTAAAGGAGTGTGAGAAATGGGGAAAAAAGGAGACGAGTCATGTGGGATGAGAGCAAGAACGCTCCCAGAGGGTTTTGAGATGGGAATGAAGTAGGGTCTTAAAGGTAGAGTGGTTGTCTGTAGCACGAATAAGAGCTGGCAAGGAGTTACAGAGGCAAGCTAGGGAAAAGGATAGTAAGTGTTTGCCTGAGCAGGCTTATGCAGTTCAAGCAAATTCTGGTTACTGGATCTTAGACGTTTGTTGGGAAGGTGCATTTTGAAGAAGGAGGCAAGGGAGGAGCAGATGGAGGGATTAAAGATGAGTTTATGGGCATTAGCAAATGTAATGTAGGTAAGATGGCTGGGAACTTCAAGCTAATTTAGTTTGCGTAGGGCATTGCAGTGGTGGGAAGAGGATTTATAGCCAGTAGCAAACTTAGAAATTTTGTTATAACAAGAGGATAACTTTGTTTCTAGTGAAGGTTGGTAAGAAGTGGGGCACCATATAGGAGAGAAGGAATGAGGAAGGTGTTAGAGAGTACAAGTTTAGTAGTGGGAGTGAATATATATTATACAACTATAATGCATTTCTTGTCATTAAGTTTCAAGCTGTGGCTTTTGCACCAGACATTTGTCTGTGCAAGACCTTCCTGCAGGGTTTTGCTTCTTGAGGAGATTCTAGGACTGCTCCCAGTTTGCAATTACCTGTGAATTTTGTCAGCCAGAGGCCTTTAACATTGGCTTTGACTTCTAAAAATAGATGCTAAAGAGGAGTAGGCCCAGCATGGAGCCCTGACGGACTCCACTGGTGACTGGGATCTTTTTGGAGGTAGCTTCATTGATCCTAACCTCCTAGGTCTTATCTGCTTGCTAGCTGGCTATCCAGCATGTAATACGGGGGGGGGGGGGGGGGTTATTCCTAATTCTGCAAGTTTATTAACAATGCCCAAGTGGGTATTGAATCAAATGCCTTAGCCAGATCAAGGTAGGCAATATGCCCAGTTATACCATCCATCCATTGCCTTGGTAGCATTTACAAAGTCCACTGCGTCCAGTAGGTATGACCTTCCTTTGACAAAGCCAAAATGGAATGGATCCAATATCTGGAAGTTTGTTGCCTTTGTTGATCATTTCCATGACAATTCTTTCCACAGCTTTGCAAATAACACTAGTATGACTAATTGGTCTGTAGTTTCCAGGATCTGTTGATGGTTTATCCTTATGAAGGTGGATGACCACTGCAAGTCCTTCATTTTCTTGGCACAAAGCCTGATCTGAGAATATAGTTAAACAGTGACTCCAGTGGCCCTGATAAGTCATTTTACGACTATTCAAGAGGCATTCGGGGATATAACTGGGGCCCATTGAGGCTGTATTCTTGGGTTTAACAAGCACGGCCAGGATAATGCTCTCTATTTATAATTGGAGGGGTTATGTTTGAAGATATTTCTTGAGGGGTGGCTTGGTGCAAGTGGGGTGTAAATTTGGAAATTAATTTGATAGCCAACAGATTCACTACATCGCCCAGCTCAGTGAATGTGGCACCATTAGCCACAAGTTCAGCACACTGCAGCATGCTGCCTTTGAGGTTTTTGGCATAACGGAAGAAGGCCTTATGGCTGGCTTTTATCTGGGAGGCTATCTTAACCTCAACATTTGCTGAACTGGACTTAATTACCCCCCCCCCTTTAGTTGCCTGTTTAATTTGACGAGAGTGTTCTTATCTTTAATAGAATTACACTTCCTGATGATTTTAGCGATGATTTTTTTTCTTTTGTTGTATATCTTGTTTATTTTGGGATGCCACCAGGCTCGTTTGTTTTTGCAGTTAGTTTGGGGTTTGCTTCTGGTAGGTACAGCAGCCTCTATGCAGCCTTTGACATGGTTGTACAAGTTTTCTGTGAATAATTCTACACAGGCTGCTGTGTTCTCTGGGTTTGGAGAGGCACTGAATTTTGACAAACTACTGCTTAATAAAAGGTAGGTGGCTTCAAATTAGTTCCTAACTGTTACTGGTTTACTGAGTTGAATATTTTTACTTTAGCCTAAGAAGGCTTAGTTCTCAAGGAAACCTAATTTTTGTGGAAAATGCAATACGGTCAATGACCATTAGTGCCTGCAACTCAGCTTCTCTTCTTGCAAATGTCAGAGCAATGAATAAGACTGTTTTCCATGTTAAGGACCTTCTCATGCCAGACTGATTTACTAGCTCAAATACAGCCAGTGTCAAGTTTATCTAACACAAAATTTAGATCTCAAGGAGGAACCACTGGTTTTCTGAGGGGATTCTTACGGATAACCCCCTTTCAAAAATATTTTAAAACACCACTGCAATGAAAGATGGGCAATCTATGGGCAGATGTGCTGACATGGCCAACAAATGAACCCTGACAGAGGAATATGGCAGGCCACAGGGCTATTTAATCACACCAATACCATAAAACAAGAGAAACACTAACCCTGAATGGGTGCTGGTTTCTTATCTAGCTCCAACTAAAATACCTTTTCTATTTAATATATGATTTTCTAGTCACAGGTTTTCTTGCCTCTATTAATTGCAGCACATTCTCAGAAAACAGCTGCTTAAAAGGTGTTAAAACCCGATCATCCAGGCAGTCAACTGCAGTTGTTTGGGGTCTGGATGTTATCCAACACCCGTGATGTTGAGAAATTAGATAGTGATGAGGCATGTTGTAAAATGTGCCCAGACAATTTGAAAACAAGGGAGAACCACTGTTGCCTAGGACAGAAAGGAGTCACCACAATATTTAGGGAGTACGCTAGAAATTACTGGAAAGGCATACAAGTAACATTCCTGTCCAAAGAAAAGAGACTTCAGGTCTTCAAGGCATTCTTGTATTGAGTTCTGGAACCAGATTTTGCCAGTTTATAGAGGTGGCAAAAAAATAAATAAATAAAAACACTTTAGGTCTTCCCCATAGATGTATCAAATCTTGGAAGTCTCTTGATTTATTTTCCATTCATGAGCGTCTGTGCTGGTTCTGCTCAGCTTGTTCCATCACACAATTTTGCTATGACAGGTATCCCATGTTAACACAGCTAGACTGCACACATGGGGGAAGATTTTGCTCCCCCTTGCTTTCTCATGTGCCATATGACTGTGGTGTTTCTGTAAAAACTAAGAGGTCTTAAGGACAATAGATTATTCAGAGAGTTGAGAGCATTTATAAGAGCTAGCATCTCTTATAATTTTGTGTTTTGGACTGTGTTTTGCTCCACAGACCCTGCACTTTTATGCAAATTAATACTGCTACCCAAGCAAAGTCTGAGGCATCTGTTGTGACTCACTATCCTAATGCAGGAGGGGGAGAATGGAAAGCCTGGATTCTGGGAAATTTGAAGTTTCTTCCACATGATCTCCCATACGAGAAATCCTTAAACTGGAATTTGAAAAATCAATGGGTATAGGTGCTGGGACCATACAGATTTTAGTTACCACTGTATCTTTCATGTGGAGTCTTCCAAGAGGTTACCATGAGAATCACAGATGCCATGAGATCCAAAACCTGAGGAATTCAATTGCTTCGACTGAACTCAGAGTGGAAAACCCTCTTCTGAAAGAAAAGCTCTTTATACCACTATGTCCAGAACATACCCAGTAAAAGCAATCCTGTGAAAAGGGATAAAAAAAAAAACTTATGAATGTTCTCTAGGAATTCTAGTCTGATTAGATCTCAATCAACACAGAGATTCTTAATATTTTGAAAAAATATTATGCAAGATAAGCGAGTGGTCTAAGGAAAAATGTGGAAAACCTGCAATCTACAGGGGGGCTATCACAGGTGCTTGGCACTTTCTGAACACTCTTGTAAAAGCCGACAGCCAAAAGGGTAAGGCAGAAAACTGAATGAGATTCAGACAAACAAATACCATAAATCTGGATGAACAGGGAATGTGATACGCATCTTTTAAATCTAAAGTCATGAAGAAACACAAATGAGGAAAAAAGGTTAAAATGTTGTGAATTGAAAGCATTTTGTATTCTGACACCATCACAAACTGGTTCAAGACAAAAAAATCTGGGAACAGGTCTCAAAGAACCTTCTTTCTTCAGCACAGGAAACATTCCTGAATAAAATTATTTTCTTGACAGAGGAGAAGGAACAGCTTCTATGTTTCCCTGAGACAAGATGAACTTTAAGGAGGAAAGAACAGAGTTTGATCTGGTGGATAAGGAGGAAATCTCCTGGGAGGGAGGAAAACTTTCACTGCCAACTGTGGCCTACATGGATCACACATTCAGCACCCATTCATTTGAAAAAAATTACTGTGGAAATTCAGACTTCAGAAGCAAAAAAAGTCTTTTCAAACATATAACAGAAGGAATCTAAAAAAAAATCTGAAAATTTCCCTGAATTATCTTTCCCCTCTCATCACACTTTTTGATGGTTTCTGCAGCAGGAGGTCAAGGGGAAGCTTCAAAAATGTTATTCTTAACATCACCTGGGAGGTTCTGAGAACACAGCCAAACATACCTCCTCAAAACACTTCCAGTGGCAGCAGCCCTGGTAGTAGTACACACAGAGTCATAGACACATTTTAAACAATGAGTAGTGACTTGGGAAACCGAAGAAACCAAATTATACAAAGCAGATTTTTCCTCAAACGGAAGCTGATGCCAAAGCATTCCTTATATTTTCACAATTAGCCAGTATAAACTAATACATGAGCCTAACAACTGAGAATTCTAAAAATTAAGCTTGCATAAAACAGGCACTTTTTTCCCGAAATTTGTCAAAAGCCCTTCCATCCCAGTCAAAACAGGGATGGAAATTATTAAAATGTTTAGCAGCAGCTGCTGGATCAGTTCAGGGGCTAGTGTATAAACATTTAATAAAGACTGAGGAACTTTATATAATTAATCTACTTTTCTTTTTAAAGGACAGAAGGGTGACTGGGAAACTGCAGACACTGACAGAAACATCCTACTCAGCAGACAGCACTGGAGGAACGTTTGAAAGTTCTGAAAACTCTAGTTGTAACAAATCAATGTTTTCTAAGGGAATGAGAAATGTCACTGTTTTCCCACTGAAAGAAATGATTCATCCTGTAAATAGTCTTAGAAAAAAGAAACCCGCATAGAGAGAATCAGATACCACACCTCTCCTCAGAATATGAATCAGAAATCTGAGGAGAAAGAACTGCATCTGTCCCTTCATATCCCTCTACAGGTTCAATCTCTTGCACCTCTTGAGGAAAAAATGAATCCCCTTTTCTCTCACCAGAAACAGCTTTACAAGAAGGGTTAAGAGCTTGCGCTAGAGCTGGAGTTCAGCCTAACAAATTACTCCTGTTCACTGTTACAGACAGTAGAAGAAAAATGTTTAGTTTTCTGTTTATTTTTGACAGGAACCTTTGAAGAAATAGATCCAGAATTGCCAGTAAGAATTTCCACAGGGATGGACAACATTCTGGCCAAGCAGTAACACCCCTTCTGTGCCCCTTTTCCCAAGGCCAACAAGAGTTGCACTCCCCTGCCTATTAAAGGGAGGTGTCTAATACTCTGTCCATGGTGGCTGTAGGGACTTTACCTGAGGAATCTGGGGGGGTGGGGGGATGGGTTGAGGAACCAGCGTTGACCACATCAAAGTAACCTACTTGCGGGCTGAGGCAAATTACAAGCCTGCTGTGGTGGTAAAGATTGCTTAACGATCTTTTGTTTTCTGGCAGGAAGATGGTCCAAACAGAGGAACTGGTATGTTGTTCTTCAGTCAAGCCAAAAATGGTACTCTATTCCCGAGGAAGCTTAGCAGCAGTGGGTAAAACAGGCAATTATGCAGTTCTTTCTCCTCAGATTTGTTAAGCAGATTTTGAGGAGAGGTGTGATTATCAGATCTTCTCTATGAAGGACTCTTTCTCTAAGACTATTTACAAGATGAATCAGATGTGTTGCAACTGGAGTCTCCAAAACCTTCACCTGCTCCTCCACTGCTGTCTGCCCTGAAGAATATCTTTTCTCTCATGAAAACAGTAAAATGCATTTGAAACACTTACCCCATCTCCAAAAAGTAAAATAAGTTTCTCCCCAGAAGAAAAGTAGTTTTAAACAACTTCTAAAAACGTTTTACCACAAAAAGAATAAATGTGTTACCATTTAAAAGCATATAAACGTCAAGAGATAATTAAAAACACTTTTCATAGTTTAAAAGCAATTCTTTTACATAAAAGTGGAAGCCTCCTCCCCATAGGGATCTTCTGCACAATTATGGAACAGCGATAGCCAGCTGCTGATCCTTAAAAGTCTGCAAAGGAGCATTCTTCTTGTCAACGGGAAGGTTCTGAAGGGCTTTGTGCATACTGTCAACTGTCCAGATTTTTGCCTATTTTTGGTCTGGTCCTTATAAAATGTGTGTTTTTCAGGCAAATCACTGGGTTGATATGAGGACTGAAGTCACTAAATAACATGCATTTGAGTTTCAGACTTCAAATCCTTCAGAAAATGTATGTTAACACAAACCCTGTTACTCGAGAAACTTTCTAAGTTTATAAGAGCAATATATAAAAGCTGTTCCAATTTTTGGGCCTTTATCCTCCAATTTTGTAGTCTTTGTCCAGATTTCTTGCATTAAAAGGTTAAGAGGTATTGCTTGGTACACAAACATAATGGTTTGGGCGCATGGAAGGTGCCCAAAAGCTTAGGAAGCTGGCTGTTATACCTTATGAAGGATATAACCCATATAGCTTAGGCTACTACAGCAGTGATCAATATGATGAGCATCTGACTAGTTACCAGAGTGGTAGATGAGCTGATGGAAAGTGGTAGGGGCAAGCCCATGATGGACTGTCCATCCTGGGGTAAATGGAAACATTGTTAGGTCCACTGCAAAGCTAGCACCAAAAGTGTAGAGAATGGGGAATATATGGGCCAGGGATGTGGTATTGCCAAGCCACAACCACGTAGCAAACCAGTGTACATGTTGGAATGTATACGGTGAAAGAAAAAGGCATCGGTAGGCCTTTCTGTCTAAGTGAGCACGGCAGGGGATAGAGGCAAAAACAGAAATGTCCTGATGGTTGCCAGAAGAAGGTCTCCCATGAACAAGTCTTATCCCACTAGAGGTAAAAATGGACTTCTTAATCACTGGAGGGTGGAAATTTCACAGGAAGTGATGAACGTGTGTATGCATATACATCTATATATAAAAATAAATCTGTGTGTGTGTGTGTGTGTGTGTGTGTGTGTGTGTGTGTGTGTGTGTGTGTATATATATATATATATATATATATATATATAATCTACACACACAAACACTAAAAACAGGAACAGATTTGCATAGTACTTCAAATGCATCTCTCCACATCAAGCACAATTTCCCTCAAGTGCACAAAAGGAACATGGTCCACTGGGACTGGACTCTATCCAGATCACAAACGAGACTCACTTTGGAGCAGTGACCCGATTCCAAGTACTATATATATATATATATATATATATATATATATATATATATATATATATACATACATATACACACACACATGTATATATATATATATATATATATATATATATATATATATATATATATATATATATGTACACACACATACACACGGGAAAGGCTGACAGATTTACTAGCGGTCTCTCCTCTCTCAAGATTACAAGGTAGTCTGCTGCCTCCAGTCAAATACTCTACGGCTCTTACAAAGGGTAACCAATCATACTGTGTTAGATTAATACTGATATAAATGGCAGAGTGTTACCAAAGCAGTAAGGCTTATGGGAGTGGCCACAGTGTCACTAAAATAACCACAAGGAATCTCAAGATGTTAAAGTATTCTCTAAAAGACCAGCCACAAACAAACTGCTGCTGGTTATAGAACATCACATCCAGTCAACCTGACTTTGGCACAATACACATTTAGAACTGTTGATTCTACTGCTGCATTTTTAACATAAGCAACTTTTACAAATACATGTTTAATACAAGCATCTGTACAAATCAATGTGACAGTCAAATGATACAAGATTTACAAAATGTCAGCCACCCATGCTGGTATATGCCACACATGCACTGTCTGACTTCTCCAAGTACAGCTGGCAACACCTCAACATCACATGTATACAACTGGCAATACATCATGGCGAATTAAGCTTAAGAGCTGTTCATAAGCATAATCCTTTGGTCCAATGTCTGACTCTCCAAGTCTTTACTTGTGAAATGTGCAACAGTGAACTTGCTTAACTAGACTAGTGCATTCCAGACCACCTGTGGTTTAATTTCTGCAAGTCTTTTGGGTTTCTAATACCATGATCGGAATGGACCCCATTTCTAAGTCAAAGGTTGTGAAATTAGTATTGTTTCAATCTGCTGTTAGCCAGAAGTGCTGTTCGCAGCACCCACAATGTGCCCAGAATGGACTCCTTCAATTCACAGAGTTACTTGTACTAGTAGTATATCTAAATAAGACTAAGTTCTCTTTTATAAGACTAGTTACTCCTACTGTTGGAGCAAGCTGGGTATTCTTTTTCCACATGGCTCTTGCTTCTGCCTGCAAAGTCTGGTATTTGTGTGTCTGTATGTGAGATACAGTAATCACTGGGTGTAGTAATTTCAGTGACCGATGCTACTTTTGTCTTATTTTCACAAACTACTACATCTAGTTTTCTTGCATCTGTTTTTTGAACTGCTGGTAATGGATGATCCGATGTGATACAAACTTCATCATTCTCTATAATGCTTTGTGGTTCATGTTTCCAGTGCTTCTCAGCTACTTCAATATTGTAACCCTTTGCAAAATCCCCAGTGCAACAATCGACACATTATGCCTTTTAGTACACAGGCTTTCTGCCATTAGTGTATCACACCCAGCAACAAGATGTGTAACTGTTTCCATTTCCGTTTTGCAGAACCTGCATTTGTCTGCTTCTCCCACATGTTCAATGGACTTTGTACACCAACGTGTATGTAGTCCACTGTCCTAGGCTGCTATTATTAGACTTTCATCTTCTGGGTTAAATTCACCTCTCCTTAACCATTCCTACATCAGATCCTGATCAACATAAGACTATTCCAAGAATTTTTTGCACTTGCAACTACATTTATGTCTATTTCACATTTCTTGCTATATATATATATATATATATATATATATATATATATATATATATATATATATATATATAAAGAAGTTATGTACTCGCCATAATGTTCCATCTGAGTAGATGGACTTAATTTGTCATCAATCTGTGGGTATTCGGATCCGAGACAGCAGCTTCACCAGCATCTGATCCAAGCTCCTCCCCTACTCGTAATACAATTTATAGTGAGAAATGAAGGTGTGACAGGAGGACCAAGTAGCTGTCTAACAAATATCATCCAAAGACACCCTAGACCAAAAAGTCACAGACATAGCCATGGACATGTATCCTACCTGGAGGTGACATGCCCATGTCTTTGTAAACCTGAAGGATGCAAAGGAAAATCCATCTGGCAATTGTTACATTGGAGATTGGTTTGCCTAGAAAGGGTGTAGAAAAGGACACAAACAAGTGGGCAGACCTGCGAAAGGCCTTAGTCCTATGTAAATAGAAATGTAGCGGTCTACGTACGTCTAATAAATGCAATTTATATTCACCCCTGTTCTGAAAATTTGGAAAGAAAACAGGTAAAGTGATTGTTTGATTGATATTAGTTTCAGAGGCCACTTTAGGAAAAAAAGTAGGATTAGTACGAACTGACATCCCTGTCCTTATGGAAAATCGTATATGGAGGTTTGACAGATAATGCCTGGAGTTCAGACACCCTCCAGGCCAAGGTGATGGCCACTGGGAAGGCTGTCTTCCACGGTAAAAATTTTAGATCCACAGAAGCAGCCAGTTCAATAGGTGGAGCAACCACAGCTTCTAAAACTAGGGTAAGATCCCAAGGAGAAGAAGGATCTTTAACCGGGGGGGCCTTAAGAGAAAGGTACTTTTAATAAAGGTTTTAGAAAGTCTTGAGGAAGCTAACAAAGCCATGTTTTCACCTATATGGAAGTTAGAAATGGGAGCCAATTGAACTTTTACTGTAGATAAGCTAGCACCCTGCTGGAAAACGTGCGCCAAGAACTCATGGACCACTGGGACAGGAGCTGTGAAAGGATCCAGATCCCTTTGAGAAGCCCAGATAGAAAAATGATTCCATTTGCTACAGTATAGTTTTCTGGTGGACGATTCATGAGATGCCAATAGAACAGTCTTGACTGGAGAAGACAGACTGGGAGTCCTAGCAATCAATGGAACTGGAGCAGCCAAGCCGTAAGCTTCAGACTGACCAGTTCTGGATGAAGGACCCCCCCAAAGGGTGTGAACTAAGATCCAGTACCAGATCCAGGATCCACGGAGAAACTTATCAGATGAGACCAAAGGAAGGGAAACCAGACTTGGCGAGGCCAGAATGGGGTAATGAGGATTACTTTGCTCCCCAACTTGCCAGCCTTCTGGAGGAATTTTGGTATGAGATGTAGTGGGGGGTAGGCATACAGACTACCAGGAGGCCAAGCATGGACCAGAGCATCCCCGGGGGATTCCCCCTGTGGGGGGATCAGAGCGAAGAACTCGTTGCACTTCACACGTTGGAAGGAGATGAGAAGAGATCGCAGCAAGGCCAACCCCACTCGAGGAAGATCTGCTCTGCTACAGAAGGATTCAGAGACCACTCGTAAGGCATCAGAATAGTCCTGCTCAGTTTGTCCGCCAATATGGTGGATCAACCCGAAATGTGTGTTGCTGCCAGAAAATGGCTGCTGGAGATCACCCATTCCCACACTCTCATGGCCTCGCGACAAAGTGGGTAAAGATCTGGTTCCTCCCTGCTTGTTGATGTACCAGACCACTGACATGTCTGCCTGAATTGCAATGGTTCCCAGAGGAGGAAAGGCATGAAGGCCCTGCAATGCTAACAGGACTGCCCTCATCTCTAGAACAATGATATGCAACTTGGTCTCATTCAGAGACCAAGTGCCTTGGACTGCCCTGCCTGAGCAAAGCCCCCCCCCCCCCCCCCGTTGGGAGGCATCTGTGGTCACCGTGGCTTGGGGCGGGGTTGCAATAAACGTTCATCCCTCGACTAGTTTCGACGAGTGTATCCACCAGAGGAGGGACTTCCTGCAAGCATTGCTTATATGAATAGGATGCATCAATAGAGGATCTAATAATGGCCATTGGACCACTAGTGTCCACTGTAGTACCCACATATGCAGACGAGCGCAGTGAAGAAGAGTAATGGTGGCTGCCATGGAACCTAGGGCTCGTAATACCTCCTTGGCTGAAGGAAGTTGAGACTGAAAGATCATGGACACATGGAGTCTTAAGTTTTGAACTCTCTCCAGAGTTAGAAAAACCTTGATTTGCAATGTATCTATCCTTGCTCCAATGTAGTCTAACACCTGAACTGGGTTTAGAGAAGACCTGGATATGTTGATCATAATTCCCAGAAAGTCTGACAGGTTCAGGAAATAGTCCCTGGCCTGACAAAGTAGACACTTGGTGGGAGCAGCAAGGAGCCAATAGTCCAGATATGGAAAGACCTGTATCCCCTGAAGCCTCAGGTGAGTCACTACTATTGTCATGACCTTGATGAACACCCTGGGGGGCTGTGGTGAGACCGAAGGGTAGAGCTTGAAACTGATAATGATTGGCACATAGCTGGAAGTGGAGGTACCTCCTGGAGCATCTGTGCATCTTTATATTGTAGTACACATCCTGGAAATCTATTGAGCACATACAGTCGTTCACCTGCAGGTAAGGCAGGATGGATTGTAAAGTGACCATCCGAAACTTCTCTTTGGCAACTGACAGGTTTAGGTTGGAAAGATCCAGAATAGGCCTTAGGTCCCCCTTCTTTTTTGGATCCAAAAACAACCTGGAATAGATGCTAGATCCAGACTGATCTATGAGGATGGGATGGACGACTCCTTTCCTTAGCAGCTTTTCTAGTTCGAGCGCTGCTGCCTCCCTTTGAGTGGGTGGTATGTTCGGGAAGTGTTTTGGGGGAATGGGTGGAACTACAAAGGGGATGGTATAACCTTCTGGATATGATTTGAAGCACCCAACAGTCTGTTGACAGAGACTCCCATGCAGACAGCTGCAGAGAGACATCCCCCAACTGCCTCCAGAGCAGAGCAGTCGGGAAACCCCTCAGGGCTGCTGCACGGGCTTGTCCAAGAATGGTTCTCGAGACCTGAAATTCCTCAGACCCCACCTCACCTCTGGGCTGGCATCTGTCTGGTCCCCCTCTGCCTTTGGGGGAAGATGAGTTCAGGGTGTCCCAGGAATACGGACTTCCGGAACCACATCTTCTTTTGACCCCACTGATTCCTGGAAAAGGATCTTTGAGGGTTAGAGAAACAGATCCCGATGGCAGACAGCATCTTCCCGTCCTTTTCACCCTGGACCAACATCTCACGAAGAGTCTTCCCAAACTAGGAAGAACCATCATAAGGGGCATTCGCAAAAGACAACTTAAAGGGTTCCGTGAACTGACATAGCCTGAGCCAGGCATGTCACCTCATGGCAATGCCGGACCTGGCTGCTCTTGCCACTCCTTCAGTGGCATGTGAAAGGAGGCGCATGGAAGTATTTGAAACCACTGAGAGTGGCCATTCGTTCGTGCAGAGAATATGCGCTTATCCTCCAGTGACATGGACTCATGGGGTGACTCAGCTCCTCGACAAGGTCGCACTTGCAGTCGAGTGAGGTGGACCAAATAATTCACAGCCCTTATGGAAAAGGTGGCTGAAGCATACACAAGCTTTCCTAGATGATCCATCATCCTGAATTCTCGGTCAAGGGACTGGACCTTAGAACTTTCCTGAGCTAGTTCTTTATGTGGTGGCAGTTGCTACCACCATAGCATCTACTGGGGACCCCTTGTTCCAACTAGGGCTGTCTGCAGGAGGACTCAATCTAGTCAGGACACTTTGGAATTGGCACCACGGTGTCTGGTTCCTTCCATGCCCGGGTGGTAATAAGATCCACAAGGGATATGTCGGGGGG
Organism: Protopterus annectens; assembly: GCF_019279795.1. Classification (NCBI taxonomy): domain Eukaryota; kingdom Metazoa; phylum Chordata; order Ceratodontiformes; family Protopteridae; genus Protopterus; species Protopterus annectens. Next base: position 207,493,310 of record NC_056728.1, on the reverse strand, counting down.
GGGGCACCCAGGAGGTAGACGGGCCTGTGCCAAAGGCCTCCAGAAACACTGACTCATCCAAGGAAGGTTTGGGGGCAGACAAACCCCCCTGCTGTCACAGGAGTTCCATGATGGCTCCAAAGGAGACATTGTCAGGGGGTGATCTGGGGGAACCTTCCCCTTCCTCCAAATAGGTGTCCTCAGTGAGGGACTCTGGGGAGGAGTCTAGGTGCCTCCTTTTGCACGTTCGTTTGCAAGGCATTGCTTCATTGGGACTCTCTGGAGAAGACTCAAACCATCTTTGGTTCCACGAAGGGAACATTCTGAGGAGGAGTTGTCAGGGTGAAAAAAGGAAGCAAGCACCCCCTCCAGAGAGAGAGGGGGCTGGCTAGACCCCCATCTGAATCTGGGTGTAAATAAACCTTTGCATCATTTTGTCCATGTCTGCCTCAGATAAGCTTCTGGTGGAACGTGACGAGGCCACTGATGCCAACCAGGACAGTCTGTGTGCAGAGGCCCTAGAAGAAGGTCTAGGCTCCTCCAGCTCTGGTGAGAATCTGGGCGAGCGGAGCTGGGGAGTACTAGGCCTGGACGTAACCTGTTGCTTTTGAGGAGGATCCACCGGATCTGACCAGTCTGCAGATCTCTTCCTCCCTTTGTTCCTATCTTTCCTGTGCTCCCTTTCCACAGACTGCTTGGCAGGAGGTTGAGTCCTGGCCTGGGAGGGAGGGGAAGAAACAGTAGCAGAAGATGCAATCACAGCCATGACCGTAGTGGAAGCGGAGACAGCTGCCTCCGTAGCAGGGGGAAGTCCCTTCAAAACTAATTTAGCCCTATGGTCTTTCAGGGCCCTGGGTTAAACCCCACACAAATAGTGCAGGTGGTAGCAAGATGGGAGACCCGCAAACAAACCACACACAGTGGCCATCAGCTAGAGACAACTTGTGGCCACACACTGTGCACTTCCTAAAAATAGGCTTCTGCTGATCCGCCATCATGAGGCACAAGGCCATAAACTCACCAACCACACACACTTAAGAGGAGGGGGAGGAAACCACTACACTGACTCAAACTAAAGCTTTGTTTTTTTGTTTTTTTAAACACAACAGCGAAAGGGGAGCTAAAGGCGATGGAAGAAAATCTACCTAACACTACCACAAAACACAAACTCCCAAAACTATCACTGAAACAATTTACCACACCTAGAGCTCTAAGACCACAATGCTCGGCAAGCCTCGGCAAATGAGATCTGAGGGAAGGAAGGAGATGGAGGAGTAATTATGGGTAAGGGGAGCAGCGTGGCGCTCGGATAAGATGTTGGTGAAGCTGCCGTCTCGGATCCGATCCGGATCTGAATACCTACAGGTTGATGATCAAATTAAATCAACTACTTCAGATATATATTTTTTCTTATTTTGCATATTCAGTTGTCACCTGATTTTTGTCTATTTCTGGATTGGTTTCTATTTCTGTTTGACACCAACATACTCCTGCTAAATTTAGCAAGGAAGTCATCTTACAGTTCTCCTCATTATTCAAAACATTCACTATGTTTGGATCTAATGAGGTCAGCAGGAATGTATGCAGGCCTGCAATTGCAGATCTATACATCCATTCATTTCAAGGAGGCACATACTTCCTTCAGAATGAAAAATATATAATCTTAATATACACTGATTTATTATGTATCATTTGATAAACACGAAGCTGGTGATTAAGATTTTGTTTCGCCCTAAACCACTTAACCACATATAATGCACTGATATGGCTTAAGCCTCACTTTTTAATTTCTCCAAGACTTCTGGGTTACCAATACCATAATGGGGAATGGACCCCATTCCTAAGTCAAAGTTTGTGAAATTAGTATTGTATCAATATTTGATGTTAGCCAAAAGTGCTCTTTGCAGCACACGCAAAGTGCCTAGAACAGACTCCTTTTGCAATTCATGCAGAGTTACATGTATATGAAACATATCCAAGTACGGCTATTTTTTTTTTTTTTTTTTTTTTTTATGAGACCCATTGCTCCTACTACTACTACTACTGCTGGAATTGTGTATCCTTCTTCCACATTGCCCTCACTGTTGCCAGCAAATTCTAGTATTTTAAGAGTTTCTCTAAACGCACTGTAATCACTGGGTGTAGAAATTTCAATGATCAATGCTACTTTTGTCTTCCTTTCCTGGACTACTATTCCTGGTTTTCTTGCATCTATTTTTTTGGAACTGGTGGTGATGGGTGGTCATATGCGATATAAACATCATTATCTATAATGCTTTGTGGCTCCTGTGAAAATTAGCTGGTTAATGGATAAATACCAATAATAACAGTTAAGATGATGGTGGTGATAACATTAACAAATGCCCCAGGGGCTTCCTGTATAGCATCAGCTGTCAGCTCTGTTTTAACTCCTGAACCAGAACTCTAACCTACTTAATGGGTACCTATTTTAAAACAATAAAAACTGAAACTTTGTGTGTTTGCGCATAACCGCTTCGAAGATAAACATCTGAAAAGAATTAGAAACGAAAGACCCAACTGACAGTATGGAAAAGCTGCAAATGAATTACAGAAAATTGCATCAGTAAACACGGGAAAATGGACAAAACACATTCTTAAGTAAAGCAAAATACATTCTGAAGTATTAACATAGTACTTCAATTTTCCACTTATTTTTACTACTTCAGAATGTAGTCCTTCAATTCTCTACTTATGTTTACTGCTACATTCTGTAGTAGTAAAGATAAGTGGAAAAACTAGACGACTGTAATGCAAACAAAAAACTGGCAAACAGAACATTCTTTCAAGCTGTTTTGACACTGTTCACCCAATCAAAAAAATGTCACAGATGAAAACTAAGCAAGCACCCTCAGAAACAAAAATGCCCCAGGGGACATTTTTTGCTGTTCGCTGTCTGAATATTGCTAATATGTCTGCATTTGATTTTGGATTGAAGTTACTCATTTAAAGTTTAGTTACTTTTTTATCCTTTACTCATAATGCATTTTGTTTTGTTATGCAAGTTTTTTGCTCTTCTGGATTTTTAAAAGGTCTAGGTTTGGGTCAATAATAAACATTAGAAAAATTATTTGCAGGCAGTGAACAACATCCAGCTAATTAGTGGGAGAAGCGGAGAAATAGCATTCCTTATTTAAGTGGAAATATAACACAGGCAGTGGTTAGCATAGTTGCCTCACAGCAAGAGGTTCTCTGGTTCAATTCTCAGCTGGGGTGCCTTCTGTATGGAATATGCATGTTCTTCCTGCGTCGCGTGGGTTTCCTCCAGGTGCTCTGGTTTCCTCCCACATTCCAAAAACAAGCAGTATGTGGATTGGACACTAAACTGCCAGCAGGTGTATGTGTGCATGCGTGCGAGTGGGTGGTATGGATGAACTACCGCGGCAGGGCTAGCCACCCTGCGATATAAATCTTGGTTCATGATTGTCACTGTTGAAGTGAACCCTGACCCCATGTGCAAAAATGGGAAAAACAGGTCGAGGATGAATGGATTTAGAGGCATCTTTATTTAGATGTAGTGCTTGACTGACTTAATGTTCTCTGCCTATTGCTGATCTCTGTCTGCATTTGATTTTTCCCACCCACCTGCCATACTGCTGTACTTTTAAACTTGGTGGCTTTTGAGTTTCCTGCCCCTACTACAAATCTGATTTTGGACACTCCTCCCAGTCCCATCTTATCGGCTCATTCTACTGAGTATAGAGATCAGCTGGGAAGCACCTCCACTTAGTCTTTTAAACTTGATTTATCTCGTTTCCTTCCTTCCTACTTACTAAAAAAATGCTTCCTCCAACTTTACTTGATTTAGCTTTTTGCTGCATGTTCTTAAACTGTTCAGCTGCATGTATTACTGCTTTTAGTAGCATGATCAAATTGTTAATGGTTATTCTGTACCTCATAGTTTTGATTTAAGCACTTGGGTTTCAAACTAGTTATCTTACATAAGGAAGGTTTCAACTTGTTGACTGAAACTCTCAGGCAGGCATGAGCCTAGCACTGAGCAGCATACTACCTTCTCCAAGGATGATGCCACATTACCAACTCTTGTGGCTGGAGAGGTAGCTTACACCCTTCTGAGTTGGGTATTGCTGGTTGAAGGCTTATTGTGTCCGTTATTCTACAAGTGTCTAAGGTTTGGTTTAAGCACTTGGGATCCAAATCAGTTATTTTACATTAGGAAGGTCTGTGGTCTACACTCTTGTGGCAGGTGAGGTAACTTGCACTCTTCTGACCTGGGAATTGCTGGTTGAAGGCTTACTGAATCTGTTACTCTAAAACTCTCTTAGTTCTGGCTTAAGCACTTGGGGTCCTAACCGGTTATTTTACACATTAAGAAGGTTTGTGGTTGACTACTTTGTGGAAGGAGAGGGTGGCCTTTACCCTTCTGAGCTGGGAATTGCTGGTGAAAGCTTATTGGGCCTGCTATTCTAAGTACCTTTGTTCTGATTTAAGCACTTTGGCTCCAACTAGTTATTTTACATTAGGAATATTTGTGCTCTACACTCTTGTGGCATTACTGTCTAGACATTGTTTTTAACTATTAGAGCAGCTAGATTTGTCATAGCTGAGCAGTGCTCAAGTTCCTCATCTTATTGACTTGTTCAGTATTTAAGTTTTCCTGCCTAACAGATCAGTAGACATGGACATGCACTTCCCGACTCTGTGGCCAGTCTGGTTGAGATGGGTATTCTGAGGCACAGTAGCAATAGTCTCTTGTACACTGACAACCCACTTATTCTTAACAAAACAGATAAAGTGTGTGAGAGGTGTAAATACACTAACAATGGAGGCAAAACTCTCTCAAACAGCGAAAACTAATCCTATAGAGGTTGTCAGTGACACTTGTACCATGCCTACTGCACAGAGTAAGGATCCTGTACATAAAACTACTTATGCTGAGGCACTTAGAGGTAACCTTCCTAAATCACTAAGACTTCCTGCATCCTGCACAGTACGGTCCTCAGACATCAAGTAAACACTCCGTTAAAAGACCACCCACAGCTACATATAGTAACACTATATCCAATGCCCCCACTGCAAAGCCCTTATGGAAAACCAGTGCACAGCCAAACTTCCTGGTCACTGATTCTATAGTGAGGCACACCGATGTCCCCCTCACTAGAATGAGCAAGAAGAGAGTCGCAGTTAGCTGCCTTGGATAGGACCGGTCAAGTCACACAGGAATTAGTCATTGAACTATAGGTACCAGTATAATTCATAGTCCATGTGAGTGTTAATGACCCGAGATGCACCTCCCTTAACTACATGAAGCGAGACATGATCGAGCTTGCTGATTGTGTCTCAGGCAGGTATGAGCCTAGCACTGAGCAGCATACTACCTTCTCGAAGTAAAGTAAATGACCATACCACCTCCTGAATGCAGTCTTAGCGTAAAAACTAGATAAAAAACGCACTCTATTTGAAATTAAAACAAAAAGGTCATGACAAGCGCTGTTGGTTGTTTAAACCTTCTTCAGATCCTGTTTTCCTTTTGCTAAGATCCATCCATTTAATGTCAGTCTGCAACCAATAGAAATAAATTACGATGTACAATTACTTATGGTACAGATAATGCAGCAGTATGTGAGGTCATAAAAAAAATACTGGCCAGTCTTTACATCGGACCAAAGAATTAAAGAATTAGTGGGAGAAAGTCCAAGATTTGCTTTTAGGATCAAAACAAATCTCAAGAGACTTATGTCAAAAAGATGAGATGGAAGACAGAAGGGAAGTGGATAAAAGCATTTCACTACACGTAAACAAAGGTACTCGTAAATGTGGTTTCTGCAAGGCATGTCCATTGATCAATACCACCAATGTTTTTGTACATCCAGAATCAAATAGGAAGTATTGTTTTCATGGAGTAGTTAATTGCAACAGTAAGATCATATATGTTGCAACATATATTTTGTGCACGGCTTACTATATAGGTAAAACCAACAGGATGTTTAAAGAACGGATCCTTCGACATCTTTCGGATACAAGAAAAAGTAGAAAGTAAGGTTCTCTATCAACATATTCTCAAATTTAGTAATCATTTGTTTAAGTTTTTGGCACTTTTGTGTATTAGAGACTATATGAGGTGGGGACCTACTTAATAAAACAGAGGCTGAAGACGCAAGATGGATTATGAATCTAAGAGCAGATCATCCACCAGGGCTGAATGGAGTAGTACCTTTAAAGCCCATTCTAAATGAGCAAAGTCTTAAATGCAAGAGATAATTTCCTGAGCACTGCCACTTTAAAATGATGTAATTGAAATGGGAGTGACAGCTGGTTGCAGACTGACTAAAAGGATGGATCTCAGCAAAAGGAAAATAGGATCTGAAGAAGGTTTAAACAACCAAAAGTGCTTGTCCTGATGTTTTAATTTCAAATAAAGTGCGTTTTTTATCTAGTTGTTTACACTAAGACGGCATTCAAGAGGTGGTACGTTCATTTACTTTTCCTTGGTTTTAATTTCTGCCTGAACTGCCTTTGGTGGAGTGCTTTTTTAGTTTGAGAACCTTCTCCAAGAAAAGTTCCACGTTACCAACAGAAAATGATTGATTTTTAACAATTGGCTTACCTTCTGGACTCACTCCAGGGAGGAACAATATTTGAGGCCTGAGAAGACATGGCTGACAGGCCACGCTGCTTTGGCAGGGATGGTCTGCATTTATCCCCCTCTAGGCTTTCGGATATTGACAAAGTTCTTTTCCACAACCAGTAGTGCCTTTTTTAGGCAAAACCAAGCTGATAAATCTACCGACTTAACTGATCCTATGAAGGAATATCTGAGGGTTGTACTGCTCAATGCTAGAGGACTCAAGAAACTCCACCCCCTGCAAGCCTTCCTCTCCCTGGAGAATGTAGACATCCGTGTAGTAACAGAGATGTGGCTTAAAGTCGTGGAGAGTACCCCAGCAGTGCAAGGTTATAATGCCTTTCACAACTTTAGACTAACTACTGCAAAGGAGGGAACTAAAGACGGAGAAGTCTCAGTCTACAGTAAAAACAATCTTACATCCAAACTTGTTAAAGTGTATGACCCACTGGAACTCCTACATGTGCAATTCACCATAAACAAGGTGTAGTACCATATCCTTGCAACTATAGGTCCTCCACCATGTACCAGGAAACCCATACAACCTATCCCAATGTACTTGAGTCCCTCACTGTTCAACCCAATACGATATTCATGGGGATCTCAACTACCCCACTTTTATAGACTGGGAATTCTACATCACTTCTAATGCACAAGCCCACCAATTTCTAGACTTTGTTAATACCAGCATATTGGAACAGTCAGTCTGTTCTCCTATCAGGGGTACAAACATCCATGACCTTGTACTCACGAACATGGGGAGTGATGTTCCTCACCCAGTGTACCATCTTTGTTCATCAGAATGGACCATAAGGCAGTATTACTGAAATAAAAATTAAATGCAGGGATCCAGCGGAACCAAAAACCTTTAGGAACTATTCCAAGGCTAACCTCGGTCTACTAAGCAACACCTTTGTAAATTCCAAGCACCCCCAAATCCAGTAAACACCACAGCATACACTGAGCTACTTACAAAATCTCTGTACAGCCATACTGAGTGCATAGCATGAGTTTGTGCCCATTCATATTACGAATAAAACAAACTCTAAAGCCAAACCACGCTGGTGGTATCATGATATCAATCGGATTTACAACAGAAGAAAAGGATCTCGGCCAGGTGCAAGAGAACAAAGCCATACACATTAAAACACCCCTCAAACCAATCTAAACAGGCAGCTTAAGAGGGTTAATTAAAACTTCAAAGGCTAAATTTGAAGAAATATAGCTTCTTAAGCACCACAAAGCTTTCTATAGCTATGTTCGTAACTTCAAAGGAAATGCACAATAAGTGCAACTTACAGCAAATGGCAACACCCACACTGAACCAGACGCCATTGCCAGCTTTTGGCTGACAGTATAATCTCAAATTTCTCCCCCATACCCCCCCCCCCCCCGATACACAAAAGAAAATACCACATAGCACAATCCCAAATATTACTAGGGAACAAAACAGTGCACTTTCCAAGGCCATAAACACTGCATCAATGGGCCCCAGATCACATTCAGAATATTTAATAAATAGCATAAAACATGACCTCTTTTGTCCAATTAAATCATTTTTTAACTGGAGCCTTCAGTCAGATTTTGTCCCCAAGGAATAAAAGATGGCAAAAGTCATTCTCCTGCACAATGGAGGCCCAACCAATGATCCGGGTAACTACAAACCCACAAGTCTTACCAGCCTCATATGCAAGGCCATGGAAAGAATCATGGATATGATAAATGAGGGCATAGGTAACCTGCAAACACTGGCTCCATCACAGTTTGCCTTTGTTAAAGGAAAGTCATGCCTATTAAATCTGGATGACTTTTTTGAGAGCGTCACAAAACCATTGGATTAAGGCAAGACCGTGCACACAGCATACCCTGACTTGGCCAAAGCTTCTGGATACAACACCCCACTGAAACATTATAGACAAGCTCACTAATTTAGGTATAAACCCTTTAAACACACATGGATAGCCAACTGGCTGACTGAGGACCCATGAAATTAAAATAGGTGAAGCCACCTCTAACAAGAGGCCAGTCACTAGATGAATCCTCCCAGGGCTTGGTACTGGGCGTTCTCCACTATCATTTATTTCTCTGAAATTGAAGCAAATGCTGAAGGTTTATGACTGACTTAAGTTTGAAGATGATTGCAAATTGGTATCATCAACTCCCCTGCAGAGACCAGCATTCTCTCTAAAAAACAGTGCCAAAGCCATAGTCTGAAACTCAATGCTAAGTAATACATAATTATACCCTTTGGGAAGTCAACCAACCTTGCCAATTACCATGTTACTAATACACTCCTAACAGTCAACTCAGTGGTCAAGGACCTGGGTATGCACACAGACAGTAGCCTTAGCTTCACCCACCACATGGCCACAGTGGTGAGGAAATCCTTTTATGTTGCAAAAGTTATAAGTAAGGGCATGACATTTAGGTTCAAAGATGTCATCATCCCACTGTACTCCGCCCTTACAAGACCAGAGTACAATGCTCCCTTTGGTATGCACCTGACCAGGCATATCCACCAACTGAGCGACTTCAGAAGCTCCTTACAAAAAAAAATAAAAAATACAAGGCATAACAAAACTTGACTTATGCAGAGCACCTTAAAGCCCTTTCCCTCTACTCAGTCTCCTATAGATTGCTGAGGGATGATTTATGTCCGTCTTACAGAGCATCCATGAAGCCCACAATTATTAATCTCCCACATATTTGTAAGTCAGAGAGCAACAGAAACACAAGGTCCTGGGATCTGAATTTTGTATGCAACTTAAAAAGAAAATGCTGGAGAGACAGATGTGGTCCCAGAGACTGCTCCTCCTTATGGAACAGGCTCCCATCTATTCAAAGTTGAGTTTGTCTATTACCCAGCTTAAGCGCAACCTAGACCAGAAGATGGGGAATAGGAAATTTACACTGGGCCTGGGTACAGAAGAAGCAGCTTAGAAAATGCCTGGCTCTCAATGGATAAAGGGCATTATACTTTTGAGAAAACTTGTCTAGGCTTAGAACCACCCCCCCCCCCTTTGAGTCATTAGCCTAGTCAGTTTATGTATCTATGAATATGAGGCCAAGAAGAAGAAATTCAAAAACTCAGAAATGGAAAATAGTTTGAGAAAATAAAATCATTGCTTCACAAACACTGCAAAATACTCAAGGGATCATACCTGTATGGCTTTCTGAAAGAAATCACATACAGTGATGAATTCCTAACTCAGAAATGTAATCAGAAATCATACACAGTGACAGGAATTCTTCAATCAGAAATGCAATCAAGAGCATCACACTGGGATGTTCCTACTAGGCAATTTACATTACAGAGAACAACCACAACCTAGTTTTAAACTTTTTTTAACAGAAGGAGTTGATATTATGTAAAACATGGCAAAAAGGGAAAATGTTGTAGACCATAGAGACAAAGACTTGAACTGGCCACCAGAAGGACAAATGCAGCTAACTAGTTTATTCCAATTATAGCACTGTTGGTGAAAATGGATTAAAATTCAAAAAATGGTATCCTTCTTAGTTTAAGGACATTGCCTTAAAAGAACAAAAAACTACCTTTACCCAAAAAAAACACAAAAACAGACATAAATTAATGTGCGTCTAGCCCTGGAGAGACAGTGGATGAAACTATACACATTGGAATACAGAAATTAAAGACAGTCTTTCAGTTAATTTCTTGATGTTTAAAAGATACAAAGACGGAGAAAAACATATTCTGCTTCAAGAAAAAAATCGAATTGGTTCATATCTCCAAACTAGCAGAAGGCACTAAAAAAAAAAGAAATCTGGAACAGACTGTTCTACAGAAATATTCGCCTTTAAAACACAGAATCTGGGTTGCATTTAATAACTGTGAATACAAAACCAGGACACTGCAAAAGAAACAAGCGCTTTAATCTCACATGTAATACAAAACAGTCTTCATCAGATCTAACCCCAAGCACAGTCAGAATAAAAAGGTTAAAACCAGTCACATGATTATTTTAATTAAAACAAATGCGATTAAAAACAATTCAAATTACAAGATCCTTAAAATGCTTTGTATATAACATCACAGGTTAAAATTAGAGCCATACAAGGACCCTCTAAAAATATAAATGTATTACTAATTATCTCACTTGGGCTTCAAATCTTAAAAGACATTCAATGGATGCCAAATCATTAAGGCCAGGTCAGCAAATTGCATTGAGATGTAAAATCCAATAAAGTTAACATTTCTCCAGCTAAAGTGCCCAAAGCTCCACCCCTAATGTTTTGTGCAACCTTTTTAATAACAAAAAATTTGAAACTATGCCCTTGATCTTCTAAAATGTATCGATATAAAGCATTTGTGGTTTTGTTTTTGTTGATTTCATATTGATGTTCATACATCCTGTCTCAGTCTACGTTCAGTCTTCCCAACATAAAATGATGTGCACTTCTGACAGTGCCTCATATACGATGCCTGCAATATTACAATTAAATTTGCCCCTCACCCTGAAGGTAAAACCCACTGATGTCAAATTCTCCAGTGTAAACATATTTGCAAAGGGAACACCACATTTGACCATAAACATCTCAGTACCCACCCCAGTGTCAGGAGTTATGTTCAATCAAGTTCTTAAATGTGGGTCCTTTTTTTCATAAATAAATTTAGCCCTTCCCCCATTTTTCTTTACTGTCCGATCTTCATTTAAAATAACCCAGTTTTTCAAAATTATATTCTTTACAATAAAACTATAGCATTTTATTTCTGTGAACGAAAGCGCACACATTAAAAGGTTTTTAAACTATAACTTGGATTATTGAATTACTTCCAGCTTTGAGGTGCCTGGATTCCTGTTTAGGATTATTTGCTTGTGCTTTTTTCCTTCTGAGTCTGTTTTAATAAAACTAGCACTATTAAAGGAAGTAATGAAAGACACTGTAAAGTTCTAACTATTATTCTGTTCCACTGGGGGGTAGTGCTGTAGAGGTGCATGCAAGTGCTTCATCTTCATTCACAGTTAAAAGGGGGTAAAATAATTGCTCTGTCTTTTTTGGACCACTTCATTTCTAAGATTCTCAATAAAATCTTTTGGTAACCCCTCCTAGAGAACATCCTACTCAAATCACGTTCCAATACGAGTTCCTCACATACTCTAACTGATTTTTTTCGGACTTAAAGGGTGGGAACTGCTAAAATGTAAAAACATGCTTGAGCAGGAGGGTTTTCAATAAATTTTGGACGCATATCTTACACAGATAAGGTCTTTTTCAAGTAAAACATCAAGGTAGTGAATACTATTTTCTCCAATTTCATAGCAAAATTTTAAGAAGGTAGTTGTATTACTAATATAATAAATATAATCAATAATGTTTACTTTATCCTTTTTCCAAAGGATGAAGATATCATCCAAATATCTTTAATCTTCACAGGCCTCAAACCATTCATTATTGAACATAAACCTATGTTCCCATTCCAGCATTAAAATATTTGTGAAAAGGTCTTCACAGGCAGCACCCATGGCAACACCTTTTTTCTTGAACAAATTAATTCTCAAAGTAAATGTAATTATTTTTGAATATAATTCTTAAAATCTCCTTGTATACGTAAACATGGTTCTGATTCATCCCT